>NW_007250790.1:603314-776386 GCF_000164805.1 Carlito syrichta | reverse complement strand
CTTGGATTGACCTAGAGTTAACTCAGGAAAGTTTTTTGTATTAATCAGGGTATAGAGCAAAGAGTATAATATGAATGATTCATTGAACATTATGGAAAACACTTTGAACGATTTGTATTGAAATTGTGCACCTGTGACCTTAATGTAAGCACGGCAGGCATCATGGAATTTGAATTGTTTGCTTGGAAATTGCAGATCTCGTGGTGGTCTTGTGATGCATAGTTTGTAAAGCACGAAACTTGTACGCCCCGAGTGAGTGATTATCACATTGCTGGAGGGTATAGAAAACGGTATATAAGTTGGAAAATGTTTGAATAAAATCGGCTCCAGTCCTGATCAGACTGTTCCCAGAAGATCTGCCTCCGAGTGGTCTTCTCGCTGTCCAGATTCTCTGGTGCGGGTCCTAACCCACCCTTGGTCAGTGCTGGTCACCGACACTGGGCCTCATGGGACTCCAGTCCCACATGGGAAATGGCCTGATATAGTACAGCTGTGTGCTACCAGAGCCTTTGTGGAGCTGGGAACCCATTCAAACTCTGAACAGTTACAATCAAACCATGCCTGATAATTTGGGAACTTGGTGGCCAGCTCCCAGAGCAGGTGAGAATCCCAGCCCAGGCACCTTCACTTGCCCCAAGGGCAGGTTCCACTGCTATAGGCAGCTCTGGGCTTGGGGCAAACTGTAGCAAGAGACCCTGTTGTTAAAGGAATTTTTGAGTTGTGAACACATACAGCCTCTAGCAAGGGAAGTGAAGCCAGGAAGAGCCCTATCATCCTGGTGATGCTTCTTTCCTCATGAGAATACTTCGGTGTGACAGACTGCTCTGGCATTCCTTCAGTACTGCCACAACAGCCAAGGGGCACCCTGTCATAATTCCCATAGAGTGTGCATAGCTGGGGAGCTGTAAGGCAGACCAGCTTGTTCTAGCTCCCCCTTAGGAAAAACATTGTTATGGAAAGAAATTTTGAATTCAGAGTGTAGACAGCCTCAGATAAGGGAAAGGGAGCCAGGGGCAATGAGTGGGAGAGCTGTCATCCTGGCAACCCCTCTTTCCTTGTGTGAACTTTTTTGTAAAACTGAAACTGCTCGGCCACAGTAGCCAGGGGAACCTGTTTCCCACTAGGATAACCAATTTTGCCCACAGGTTGGGGAGCTAGAGCCAGTTCAGTCTTCAGCTTTTCTCCCCACAATCTTCAAAAGCACAGCAGCTGAGGAAGTTTGGGAGTTCCCATAGCCTCACCTATCACCTAGGTTACCTGCGCAGTTCCCTGAGGAAACAAAAGTCAAGTAAAAAAAGTCCACAGCCACTACCACTGCTGGCTGTCTCTTGCAGACACCACCTCTTGGGAAAAGGTCAACTGGCATAGCCCATTACATCTGGGACAATAATATAGTCCTTTAAAAGGAGTTAAGAACAAAGCCCATGCCACCATACATCTTGCACACTAGTTCATTGACCTAAGGCATCAGAGAGCTTCTCCAGAGGGTCCTCCACTCAAAAGGTATAAAGGGACAAATTGGTTAAAAATGTGATCCATCCTGCTGCATTTAGGAAACCTATCTCATTGCGAATGACACTTACAGACTCAAGGTAAATGGCTAGAGAAAGATCTTCCAGGCAAATGCAAAACAAAAAAGAGCAGAAGTAGCTATTTTGATATCAGAGAAAATGTTTAACCAATAAAGGTAAAAAACAGCAACAACAAAAACACCAAAGGACACTACATAATGATAACAGGCTCAAACCCCCAGCAAGCAGTATCCATCTTGAATATATGCTCACCTGACATAAAAGCACCCAGACTTATAAAGCAATTGCTAATTAAGCTAAGAGAGGGCAAAGACAGTCATACATAGTATGGATAATTGGAAACTTTCATACTCCTCTAACAGTCTTAGACAGATCATTGAGGCAAAAAACCAACAAGGAAATCGACACTTAGCTTAACACTTGATGACTTGACCCTAATAGACATCTACTGAATGCTTCACCCAACAACCACAGACTATACATTCTTCTCATTAGCACATGAAACATACTTCAAGATTGGTCACATATGCAACCATAATAAAGTGTGAACAAATTTCCAAATGTTGAAATCATACTAAGCATCTTCTCAGAACACAGTGAAATAAAAATAAACACCATCACCAACAAGAACCCACTAAAACACACAAATACATGTAAATTAAAAAATATGCTTCTAGGTCTATGCTGGGGTGGCCATGAGCATGCCACTGCACTCCAGCCTGGGGGACAGAGTGAGACTCCAATTCAAAAAAAAAAAAAAAAAAAGAGAGAGAGAGAAAATAATTTCTGCAGATGTAGTTAAGTTAAGATGAGATCTGAGTGGATCAAGGTGGACCCTAAATCTTAAATCCAAGGACTGGTATTCTTATAAGAAGAGAAGAGGGAGATCTGGATACAGACACAAAGACACAAACAGAGAAAAGAAGGCCAGTGGCTGAGTCCTCACTCCCCAACTCCAGCACCTGCCAGAGGCTGTGATCAAAAGCTTTTATAGTGAGTCTTCTGATAAAGCTGGTTAAATGTTTCTTTCATATAACAACAATCTGTTTTTTAGAGGAAAAAGCCTACAAAAATAAACATTTAAATGTACTTGATCCTTTTAACCATTCCCTCTTCCCACTTTTTTCCAAACTTGAAAGAATTTGTATAAAATTGACTAAAAAATTAATCTAGCTATAAATTTAACCTCCAGGCTTGTGTGATGAGAAACTTTATTGTAAGAAACATTTTCTCATTAAAAAAGAAAAAAGATGATTAAAAAAAATGCTTCTAAACAACTTTTGGGTTTACACAGGAATCAAGGTAGAAATAAAAAGATCCTTAGAAACAAATGAAAACAATGACACAACATACAAAAACCTCTGGGATACCATGAAAGCAACACAGAGAGGGAAATTTATGATACTGCATGCACATATTAAAAATATAGAAGAATATAAAATAAAAAGCCTAATGTCATACCTAAGGGAGCTGGAAAATAAAGAACAATCTAATTCAGGAATTATTAGAAAAATTGAGATTATTTAAATAAAATTGCATTTGAATGAAATTGAGACCAAACAAAATTAATCATACATCATAGAAAGGATCAATGAAACAAAAATCTGGTTCTTTGAAAGGATACATAAGATTGATAGACCACTGGTCAGATTGATGAGAGAGCAAGAGAGAGAGAGAGAGAGAGAGAGAGAGAGAGAGAGAATATTGGATAAATACAATTAGAAATAAAAAAGGTGATATCACAACTGACCCTAAAGAAATTCAAAAGATTATCAGAGTTTACTATGAACATCTGTATGCAAATAAACTAGAAAATTGAGAAGAAATGGATAAATTCTTGTCATTACATAATATCCCAATATAGAAACAGGTAAAAATTAAAACCCTAAAAAGACCAATAACAATTCAAGAAATCAACTCAGTAATAAGAAACCTTCCCATCAAAAAAGCCTTGGACCAGATGTTTTCTCAGCTTGATTCTACAAGATATACAAGGAAGGGCTGATATCAATCCTATTGAAAGTGTTCCAGGAGATTGAGAAAGAAGGATTTCTCCCTAGCTCATTCTATGAAGGTAATATCATCCCAATGTCCCAAAATGGCAAGACTCAACAAAAAAAGAAAACTACAGGTCAATTTCCCTGGTAAACATAGATGCAACATTCTCAACAAGATTCTAGTAAATTGCATCCAATAGCACATTTCAAGGATCATTCATCATGACCAGATGGGCTTCATTTTTTGGGACACAAGCCTGGTTCAACATATTTATAACAATAAAATAAACACAGTCCAGCACATAAACAGGTATAACTAAGAACCACATGATTATCTCATTAGATGAAACAAAAGCGTGTGACAAAATCCAACAATTTTCTTCAGTTTTCTTGATAAAAACTCTGGAACACCTTTGCATCAAAGAAATATTTCTCGAGATAATAAAAGCCACTTGTGACAAACCTGAAGCCAACCTCATACTTAATGGACAGAAGCTGGAAGCATTCTCCCTAAGACCTGGAACAAGACAAGAATGCCCACTCTTATCCCTCCTATTCAACATAGCACTGGAAGTCCTAGCCAGAGCAATGAGGCAGAAGAAAGAAATTAGGTGTGTCCAATAGGAAAAGAGAAAGGCAAGTTATCCCTCTTGACAGATAATATGATTCTATATGTAGTAAACCCTAGAGTCTGTCAAAAATCTCCTCACACTGATAAACGACTTTAGTAAAATGTCAGAATACAAAATCAATGTAAAAGAAACAGTTGCATTTCTATATACCTACCACAAGCAGGCCAATAATAAAATAAATAAGTCAATCTCATCCACAATAGGCACACACACACAGACACACACACACACACACACACACACACACACACACACACACACAATATTTCAGCATTCACCTAACAAAGAGGTGAAAGACCTTTACAATGAGAACTACAAAACACTGCTTTAAGAAATCAAGGATGATACAAACAAGTGGAAAAAACATCCTATGCACAATTGGAAGAATCAATATTGTCAAGATGTCCACTCTACCCCAGGCAATCTACAGATTCAATGCAATTTCTACCAAATTGCCAAAATCATTTTTTACAGACCTAGAAAAGACATTACAGAAATTCATACGGCAGTGAAAAAGAACCAGAATAGCAAATGCAATCCATAGCAAAAAGAGCAAAGCTGGAGGCATCACACTTTTAGACTTTAAACTTTACTACAAAGTTCCAGTAACCAACACAACATAGTACCAGTACAGGAATAGATACATATACCAATGAAACAGGACAGAGAATTCAGAAATAAATCCATGGACCCTCAACCAACTCATGTTCAATAAAGTCAACAAAATCAAACACTGGGGAAAGGAAATCATATTTAGCAAACAGTGCTTAGAAAACTGGCTAACCACATGAAATTGGACCCTTATCTATCACCATATACAAAAATTATCCCCAAATGGATCAAGGACTTAAAGGTAAAACCTCAAACTATAAGAATCTTAGAAGAAAACTTAGGGAACACCCTCCTGGACATTGGAGTAGGCAGTGAATGCATGGCCAAGTTCCCAAAAGCAAATGCAGCAAAATCTAAAATTGACAGGTCAGAGCTTATAAAGTCAAAACTTTTGTAAACAACAACAACAACAACAACAACAAACCAGCCAGAGAGTAAAGAGACAACCCATGGAATGGGAATGAATATTTGCAAGCTATGCATTTGACAAAGGCCTAAACCCAGAATCTATAAGGAACTCAAATAAATTGATGAGAAAAAATAAGCAACCCAATTAAAAAGTGGGCAAAGAACATGAACAGACATTTCTCTAAAGATGACATTCAAGCTGTCAAATGTATGAAAAAATGTTCAACTTCACTAATCATCGGATAAATGTAAATCAAAACTACAATGAGATACCTCCTATACCAGTCAGGATGGCTATCATTAAAAAGTTAAAAAACAACAGGTGTTGGTGAGGCTACAGAAAAGGGAATACAACACTGTTGGTGGGAATGTAAGCTAGTTCAGCCTTTGTGGAAAGCCTGTGTGGCATTTTCTCAAATAACTAAAAATAGAACTATCATATGATTCAGCATCACACTTCTGGGAATATACCCAGAGAAACATAAAATACTCTACTAAAAAGAACATCTGCATATGTATGTTTGTATATTTGTATTTATGTTACAACTGCGAAAACATGGAACCAACCCAGATGCCTGTTGAAAGTGGACTGGATAAAGAAAATGTGGTACATGCATACCATGAAATACTATGCAGCCATAAAGAAGAACAAAATCTTGTCCTTTGCAATGATATAGATAGAGCTGGAGGCCATCATTCTAAGAGAACTGTCACAGAAACAAAAACTGAATACTGCATGTTCTTACTCATAAGCGGGTCCTATCAATGGACACATGAGCACAAAGTTTGAAATAACAGATGCTGGACACTGCTAAAAGGGGAATCAAGGGAGAAAGGACAAGGTGCACACAACCACACAGTAAGTACTCGGTCTACTACCAGGGGAGGAGAGGGCCCTCCAGAAGCCCAAACCTCACCTGTATACAATTTACTTACGTAGTAAATCTCCACATGTGCCCACAACTCTAAAATATAAATAAATAAATGAATAAATAAAATAATTGCATAATGAAAAAATAATAACCTTTTATATGTACTGCTTAAAAATTCAGGACAATCTCCCTTAAGTACTATTTATAGCATTTATGTTTAGAGATTCAATCTCTGGTATTTTGGGAGATAGAATAAACATCTAATTTCTGTCCATTTTTTGAGGTATCTCTTTTCAAATATTCTAATCATTTTCAGTGAATCTGTTAGGTTATTACCTTCTCAATCTCTTCTGTCTGAAGGAGCAATAATCCCTTTCCCCATATTATTTTACTTTATTTATCTATTTATGCTGGTGTAGTAGAACCCACCATGAAAACCAAACTGTTTTAAAGAAGAAATATGGAAAAAAAAACAAAAACCAAAAAAACAAAAACAAAAAAAACCCAACTCTGGGGTGTTAGTTCTTATTAAAGCTTTTCTGATTGTTTGGGTAAGCCCTCCATTTATGGAGTATTCAGAATGTTGATTTTATTTACTTCTGTTACTCAGTTATTAATTCAACAGATATTTATTGAGCATTTAGTGTGTATCAGGCACTTTGCTAGTTATTACACTTTCATAGTAAAATAGGACAGAGCCTTAGTCCTTAACTAGCTAATAGCCTATTTGAGGAGACAAAAAAAAAATTAAACAAACAAAATATGGCCTCATAAGTAAGTAACAGGAACATTTTCAAGGTACAAGAGGAAAACAGAGGAGGTGTGATTAACCCAACTGCTAACTGAGAAAAGAGAAATGAGGCTAGACAGAGGTCATGTGTCCATAAATCAGAATTATATCACTTTTTCCCTTCCCATTGATGTAGCTAAAATAAAAAGATAACAACTACATATTAGTAAATAGATATTCTCCATTATTGCAAATTGTACATAAACTTATAACTTCTCATTGCCTACTAGTCCTAGAAAAGTCGTTCTTTAAAGCTCTGTATAAAGATTAGCATGCCTACCCCATCAGAAAGTCTGACAACACCTACTTTAGATTACCATCCTATGACTTTTAATGAAAGTGATACTGCTTCAGATATTTGAAAGCCTGTTTATTCCAGAATATCATTTTACTTTAAAGCAATTCAATGGAACAGCATGAATATCTGATATTCTGAGGACTATCCCTGAGATGATCATGAGTGGTTTAACATTTTTTTCTGCCACCCCTTAAAGAGATAGATTACCCTGACTTTGCAACATAACAGAAACATTTTTAAAATACAAGAAAAAGTGCAGAAAAGAAAAGAGCAATCAAATGGGAATAGCACAATCTAATTAAAAAATCTCTTTTAATGTAAGCTCATCTAAAATGTGACTAATGTGGCTAGATAAGGCATAACTATGAATTATAACCAGAAAAATCTCATGATTAACTCTAGTAGGTGACTTTTCTTCCCTTGGATAATGTGTTGCTGTAATTTGGGTGGCAACACTAATCAGACATGGGTTAAGAATGGGATATGTGATCCTTGTTCTGCTCTAACACCAGGTAGCCATATGACCCTGGGAAAAGCACGTGAACTCTGAAAAGTTCTGCTTTAATTGAGGATTCTACTAGCTCTGGGATTTTTAATCTGGTAAGAAGGGGCTAAAGAAATTTCTGGACTCCCTAAAATTGTTTGAAAAGTTGTATTAACAAACATATGCATATTTTTTTGAGTCCCCAAACTACATTGAATTATCTCCATCCCTCACAAGATTAATATGTATTGAGCTAGATTATTCTCTAACATTGCCTTTTTTATGCGGGAGCAGTATTTAGTTTAGCACTAGGGTTCTGGAAAAGTGAACCCAATAGCTAAGAGTCTTTTATTCACTTCCATTTTGCTTATTTCACTAGAGTTACATGTAGATTCAAACTTTAGAGGCCAATATTGTTAGTACTCATCTGCAAGATAATCACAATACTGCACTTAGGACAATTCTACTTTTTCTTTGCCGTTCTTTTAGATACAAATACTGAGGTATAGTATTTAGATGTAAATACTGAGATTCCTGTATTTACATATTCAGCACGTGCTCACATGCCTCAATCTTGTTTAAAAGGGTACCTCACTTAAGAATGGTAAACACCAATAG
This sequence comes from Carlito syrichta, assembly GCF_000164805.1. Taxonomy (NCBI): domain Eukaryota; kingdom Metazoa; phylum Chordata; class Mammalia; order Primates; family Tarsiidae; genus Carlito; species Carlito syrichta. Next base: position 768,143 of record NW_007250790.1, on the reverse strand, counting down.
ACAGCCTGGAAACCACAATTTAAACCAGAGAAATAAATAATGACAAAATAAGTGTTTCTTGTTTCCCACATTCCACATACATGCCCAACTCTCAGACTCACAAGAGATGCGATTCTTCAAGAGAAATATCTGGGCTACTTCATTATAAACCCCAGTTTATGTCATACACAGAATAAGGTTGTGATTTTTGAAATGAGGTACATCCTCATTCCTTCATTCTTCCCCATGGATTTCAAAAAGACATCTGAACAGGTCTGTAAATATTGCAGGGATTGGAGGTAGGAGGGAGAAGCAGGGGGATAATTTTGAACCATGTGGAACTGACATGTATGTGTGAACCAAGGGGGAGGAGGGAGTAGAGATGTGTTTTTATATGAATTCTGCAGTAAAGAAAAAAATTATCTTGGTTGTGCTTGGTAAATTTCTCTTTAATTCCTTTTGATCTGCTGGAAACAGTATCTGATTGCACTCCCAATCTCTTTTCATTTGCCAACCTTCTCTATTTGTGCAAATCTCTCAATCAAGTTGTGTGGGCACAACGTGTGTACAGGCTTAGTGTTGTCCTCTGTGCTTCCATTGCCATGACCTTCTGTTCTTACCTGTGTTTTCTCACCCAGATTGGTCCTACCTGGATGACATCATTTTCTCTGCTGACCTCTCAAATGGCAGGCTATGCGTTATAATACAAAAAATGGGGATTTTAAAGTACTCTTTGAAAACTCTGATTTGGAAATTTAATTTTTCCATTTTTAAGCTTTGTGATCTTGAAAAGTTTACATAACTACTCTGAGTTAGTGAGAATAAAACTCAGAGGTAGAGTATATATACAAATTCTAGAGCTCAATTTCCTATATGTCTAATTTGTAAGACAGAAGAAACTGGGGCCATCTTTGTACCCCTCTGTCTCAATGGACTATGAGTGGACATTTGCTGTCTGAGCAAATAATCTAAATGTCCTTATTTAATGAAGCTGAGAATAATCATACTTTGTGAGATTATTGTAAGAATTGAATTATTAATTCTTTCATCAAATATTAATAGTTGCATGTAAATCACCAATCAGTATGCCTGGGACACAGTGGGCATACATGTTAACTCAGTTTTCCCCTTTTTTCTTCTTTCCATGACTCACTGTTGGAGGGTCCTAGGAGGAGCTTCCTCTTTTTTCCTTGTGCCAATTCTGGACTGTTGTACTGTCATGTTCAGCTTTTCCACAAGGGAGGTAGGTACATGTCATCTGTTCGTTGTCAACCACAAAACCCCAGCTTATCTGACACCTCAGTTGTCATGAATCAAAGACCTGCTTTCATTCTCCCCTGTGCAGAATAGTTCTCCAGGTGACCTTGGCTAATCCAGTTCACCCTCTTTCTCACTAGTAGTTCCCAAGAATAACTGCAGAATGTGTTGGGAATGCAACAGCCTATGTTAAGAGAGGATCTGGTTGGAACAGTCCAGGCTCAGTTCTAGTCCCCTATTAGAAACAGGATGTCCTTTGGCACTTTATCCAGGGGTGTCCTGTTGCCCTGAGGTATAAAATTTAGGGCAGGCGGCTTTTTGCGCTTCCTCAGCTGGAATGCAAGTGGAGCATGCACAGATGAAACTCTGCCCATCCCAAGCAGCTTTCCTGAGCCTGGGGGACCAGCTGACAATATTCTTGCTGCCTATCTGTAAGTAATGAGCCCATTTCATGTAATTTGTTGTGTGTGTTTTCTGTCTCATGGACTCAGACAAGTTGGTAACACACTGAACCTGCCTTATTTATATTGACTGTTTCAAACAGTGCAGGAGGAAGCCTGGAGTCCTGAGTCTTCAATTTGAAGTCAGTAAACTTGTACACTAGTTTGAGTAGTATTCTGTGTTTTTATGGCTATAACTTCTTTGGGATTTTATATTCCATAATACAAAGAGGTTGAATTAGTTTATTTCTCAGGTGCTTCCTGTTTTAAATTCCAGAATCTACCTAGCACTTAACCTCATAGAACACCTGGTAGTATTTAATTTTATTTCATGTCTTATTTCTTTATCTCAGTTGAAAGTGCTTTATAGGCAGAAATTATGACAGATATTTCTATATCACTAACATGCCCAGAATACTTTGAATAAAGCAAAAACGCAAATTCTTATTCTTTAAATAGAAAGATGAACAACAATTTTTCAGATTTGTGTAACAGCCTACAGCATTTAAAAATCAAAGATATTTCATTTGGTCAACACTCAAACATTTGGTGTGAGGCACTAGAAAAATTAAAATATAACATATTCCATTGCTGTCAAAATATTTAGGGGTAAGTAAATTATATCTAAAACATACATTAAGTATAACATTTATTTCACAGAGGGGACTTGCACAGGCACATACTTGATCATTCTGGAATTTGTTATATAAAAGACATACTTTTTTTAATAAAGATCTATCGGTTTCCAAACAAGAAAGTTTCTACATGGTGAAGCCGAAAATTAAACATACTTGGCTTTGGGGAAAACTTTTGTGTAAATTCTGTAGGAGATAAAGTGAAATAAAAGAAAGATAAAGCCAAAATCAAAGAAATCTACCAGTAGCTACAGTCTTCCCTACAAAAAAAAAAAGTGTGATTTCAACTGGGCATTCTTTTGCAGAATCGTCTACTTCTTTTCAACCTCCTTCTCTAATGTGCAAATCTTGTTAGAAGCTTGCAGGGTAGGAATAAGGATGGCTGGAATGAAGCTGAGTTTTGCAGAGCCTGGTATAGTGACTGTCAGCTGAATGACTGCTTTCTGCCCTGGCACAATGAACTACTCTGATTTTATGGCCCTCTCATGGTTGAAAGCCTGCAACTAAAAAGCAAAGATTCTTGAAACGAGATTTGGTGTGACTTCCACCAGTGCTGAGCCCCAGAGATCCAAAGCATCTATCTCAAAGTGGTGAAGGAAAATAAGACAAGAGAAGCGGCAATAAAGAAAGCGGAGTGCTTAGAGCATTCTGTCCAAGTTGTTTTCTATTAAAGGTAACATTTGATACCATTCATCTTCAACTTCCACTGTCTCCTTGGGGCCTCTATTTCTACACCTGCTATCTTGGTCCGATTGTAGCTATGACAGTGATTTATCAAACTGTTAGATCTTGTTTATATATATATATTTTTTTTTGCCAGAGCTTGTTTTTCAAACATTAAATCTCTGAAATGTCCAATTTAACCTGCCTTTTCCAAAAAGGTTTATAGTGCTCTGAAACTATGAAATTAAATATTAACTTGCTTATTGTTATGTAACATCAACAATGTGTTATTTTATTCAGAAACGTTGAGGCAGTATTGAGAGAGGAGATAGAAACTGGTTAGACAGACAGAAAGGGAGGGTCTCGAGGAGACTTAACAACTGTAGGAAAGCCCCCTACCACACCCCCATTATGTAATTGTTGGCTGAAAATGTGATTAGTATGGTTAAGAACATCAAACCCAGGATGTACTACTGAGAGACACTTTTTGCTGCTTAAACGCAGGCAGGGTAGCTTAACTAAATGTCCTAACTTGACCTTGACTTATTATAATATTATTAACATAGCATTAGCATTGAGGTTTTACCCTCCTAAGTGGGCTTTTCTGTGGTACTTATGGATAATATTCAAGATGGAGTAACTTTGGTCAAAGAGCTGCATGCGCAGTAAAAATTGGGTCTCAGGAAGTAAGAGGCAGATGAGACGTAAATGAGAGACACGCCCCCAGAAAAGATAAGATGAAAACCACACACAGACACACACACACACACACACACACATACACACACACACACACACACACACACAATCCTAGCACTGGATAACCCACTCCAGGCCCCCTCTCATTTTATAGAGAGCTTTGTTGCTTAATAAACTCCTTTTTTTCCTCATCCTTTTGGTGTCCGCGTTTCTCAATCTTCTTGGTCATGGGACAAGAACCCGAGGTTGCTGGTTTAAGCTGACAGTAGAGTTCCAAACTCCTGCAACATTTTGGTGTCGTGACTCAGATCAACGGTTCAGAAGGGTGAGTGAAAGCTGACCTGTCTCTTTACTTTTATTTCTGATGCTTCTTGTCCTTGAGGTAATCTTATCTCTCTCAAAACCAACACGAGCCTCTGTCAGTCACTTAAAAGCAGATAGTGTGACTGCCATTCTACAAGTCACAGAGGACAGGCTTGCTTAGTCAATCCCCCATTGCCCTTGGGTGTTGGGAATGTTGGTTCTGTTCCGATTCAGTTTCCTTTCATGGATGTCTAGCTGCTGCGTGGAGCTGGATTAAGTTTGGGAATAATTGAAGATTTCTGGCCAAGACTACACCTTGGTGTTATCTGAAGGCTCTCAGATGGATTCCAATTCCCAACCACCCATTAGGGTATCAGCAAAAGACTTTCAATCTTTCCTATCACACTTTCTCCCTTCAATACTGTCATGGCTCCTATCCTTTCTTTGCATTCTGTGTTAAAAAGTTTTGTGCAATGTGATAAAATGCTGGTATTTGATAGGATGTGTTTTAGATATAGGAAATGTGACAAGAAGCAATATTGTTTTTACCATTTTTTGAAAACAGGGAGACATGAGGAAAAAGCTAGAGGAATTTTTTTTTGTTTTTGTCTTTTTTCCTCCATTACATCTGGGCTGCTTCTTTTATGTCAGGGACCAACATAGTTTTGCAAATGTGAAGAGGATAGCCCTTAATTTTCTCCTTTTGGGCAGAATTTTATGGAGCTAAACCACTCCACCCCGGAAAAATGTAAGGTTGCATTTTTTGTTTAAGACAAATTTGGATTCAAAGCTACACCTTAGCCTTTCAAGCTTTATTCACCTGCTTAAGAGACATTTCAGGACATAAGTTATTAAGGCAATATGGACTTTTGCCTATTGGAATACTATCAACTTTATCCACTAAAACTCAGGTAGCCTATTTGCTTACCTCATTAAGACCTAAATTGGGACTGTCCCATCTATAATTATAAAAATCATACATTAACCAGAGATACACTCATAAAAATGTCTCACCAAATAACAGCTACAATATGTCAAAAGCCATTGGGAGAAGATTCAATAGATCAATATACCTTCCTTGGACACTTTTTATGCCCTCAGTTTGAATGGTCACACAGAAAAGGAGGGTTCTACCTACAAATTTACCCTTCTCGTTTTTGTGGATGCTGGCAACTAACCAACAATATATAGATACTCTTCAAAGAGATGAAGGGAGGAGAATGCCTATGCAAAGACTGGTGTGTAGGGTTTGTACTCATATGGCTAGTCCAATTCATGCCCACCCTTAAGGTGAGCGTGCATGAACAGATGCATATGCCTTCCTCTAGCACCCACACTACTCCCTCTGAGTGCTCTAGCTCAAATTCAAGTACTCCAATGCATTTTTCAGATTTCTACTTTGGTAAACCCAGTAAGGCAACAAGGTCAACAATCTAGGGAGTTCAGAGGCAGTCTCAACCAGGGGCAGGGGATTGGTGTTCACACAGGTAATCATGACTGAATCCTGTCAACAGAGTCCTCCCCCCAACACACACACACGGATGGAGGTCATGTTGGTATCCAAGAGGACATCATGAGAATCTGAGAACAGGGAGAGTGGGGGGGACTCCCCCTTTCCTTAGATCCCACTCATGTGTGTTGGTCAGAGAAAGAGGAAAAGTAAAGGATGTTTTTCTTTTGCCTCTCTCTCATTTCAGATGGGCAACAGGCCATCTGCATCAACAGTTTGCACTCCTTTAGAATGCATCCTATCACACTGGGACTCCTTTGATCCCCAAACACTGAAGAAAGAATGACTGGAATTCTTTTGCACCCAGGCATGGCCAAGTTACAAACTACAGGATGGGGAAACCTGGCCTCCAAGGGGAAATATCAATTATAATACAATCTTACGATTAAATATTTTTGTAGATGTAAGGACAAATGATCTGAGGTTCCCTATATATAGGCTTTCACCATGGCTCAACTAGCCTCCTCTCAGAGAGGGTGAATAGAAAAAATATATTAAAATCCATGTTCCAGCCGGGCTCGGTGGCTCAGCCTGTAATCCCACGCCTTTGGGAGGCTGAGGTGAGTGGATTGCATGAGCCCGCGGGTTCGAGACCCACCTGGGCAGCGAGACCTCATCTCTACAATAAATCAAAAAATCAGCCGGGCTTGGTAGTGCATGCCTGTAATTTTGGCTACTTGGAAGGCTGAGGCGGAAGGATCGTCGGAGCCCAGCAGGCCGAGGCAGCGGTGGCTGGGAGCAGCCACTGCACTCCAGTCTGGGCGACAGAGTGAGACTCCAACTCAAAAAAAAAAAAAGAAAGAAAAAAAATAAATAAATAAAATCCATGTTCCTTTTTCTAATAAATCTCCTAAATTAACTCTAGACCAGGACTATCAGTCCTCCTCCCAAACAAAAGTAAAGGAATCACATATTAATTAATCCTGAAAGGCACTCTATTGTCATTTTAATCTACTTTTTCCAAACCAAACCTGCAAGTGCTCTAATAAAATCTTCCAATTTTACAAAATGCTAAAAAATCAATGCTAGATAACACCAGTGTTTTTTATGTCAGACTTGCTAAAGTTTTTAAACTTTAAATGCTAATTACTATCTGAGTACATTTTACTAAGCTTAGTACTTCTCCTGCAAGACAGATGAAATACTAGGTGCTCTCTCTCTGCGGCATGATAGTGTGGGACCTGATCACTCTCATCTAATTGTCCACACCTCACAACTGAAACCAATTTAACAATTTATAAAATGTCTTAACAAATTTGCCTGTTCATAATTGAAACTAAATAGGGACAGATCATTTCACATCCACATGGTCTGTTCACTCCAAAGAGTTTTATACCAAACCATCACAAACAGAGAAATGATCAAAAACCTCATAGCCAGTTAAAAATGAACCTTTAAGGTTTTTTCTCAGATGAGGCTTTAAAAAGAAAGAAAAACAGGGTGCCAACATGGAGGGCTGCAGAACCAGAGGGCCAAAAAAGGCATCTCAATTGGTAGTCACCATTAGCGACAAAAGTCCAGTAGCCCGTCAAAAACTTGGTAAGAATAAATCTGCTAAGGGGATGGTATCTGTTGCCATGTGTACTATCTGTGGGGGCACTGAAAACCTAGTTGCCCCAAAGAGGTCTAAATCTCCAGAACCTTGTCCACCATACAGGCCTAAATACCACCAGAAAGCGGATATGCTCTCTTCTGAAAAGGAAGGAACACCTAGCTCAGAAATGATGACCACTGAAGAGGTCTGGGAATCAGCTAAAGTATACCTGGCATAGCTTACCATCATCCCAACAGACTCAAATGAATATTAGGGCACCGGAACCCAAATTACTTTCTTAACACAGGTGCCAGCTGCTTGGTCCTGGCCATCCATGTTGGAATATAAATAGACTTAATTAAAGTTACTAAAGACAGTTCAAAATATAAATGTAGGTTATATAAAAAGATGGAAGGAAAAAAATCCAGAAAAGAAAAAAAAGGTAAAGACAGTCAGTATAAAAGCACATTTTTTGGTAAGGAAGGATATAAAGAACAGAGAATAATTATATATAGGAAAGCCTGCAATAAAATCATTGGCTATTTAAAGGAAGGAAAATATAGGACAAAAAATAGTGGGTTTATGCATGTCAAAAAAGGGTATGTGTATATTGTAAAACAGTACATGAAACCCAGGAGACTTAGGGCACTTCCCTCTCTCTCCTTCTTTAGGCCCAAATTGGGAGAGACCCTAAACTGTTCTTTCCACCCTGTCAGCAGTGAACATTGCTGGAATAAACTCTTGGATTCAACATGTGAGAGTAAAGCCTTGAAGTCCTGAGAATGTCACCTTCTCCACCAGTCCAGAGGGATCTGTAGACTACTGCTCAAATGAAAAATCATAAAAAGATAAGTGACATCCTTCCCTTAACATGTGAAAGTTTTAAACATATGTAAATACTCTTTTTATAATTCTGCCAATAATTGCTGCCATTATATTCATTTTAGCTTGCGTTGTAAGGCACTTTTGTAGAAAAACCGTAGACTGCAACACCCCCGGCCCTTCCTCATTTCTTGACCCATTAAACTCAACCTTCAATGAATTCTTACATATTCTCCTCTCTAACAATCCTCTTACCTCCATCAACAAACTGCTGCCAATAATTGCTGACCTTTGGCTACAGGGATATCTATGTGATTTCTCTCCTGACCTTATCCATTGGTACTCCTCTCTATCCTGTATTTTGCTTCAGGAAGTATTACATCTACCTGAAGTATTACATCATGAAGTTAAGTTAACAACCCTCAACATTAGTCTCTTACTTTCACAACAATAGTCTCTATATACATCACATTTTTATTTACTTTATCCTTTAATAGCTGAATTCCAGTTGTCTATCTCACACACCAATTTCTTTCTTTTTTTTTTTTTTGAGTTGGAGTCTTACTCTCACCCAGATTGGAATGCAGTGGCCGCTCCCAGCCACCGCAGCCTCTACCCGCTGGGCTCCAGCGATCCTTCCGCCTCAGCCTTCCAAGTAGCTGGAACTATAGGCATGCGCTACCACGCCCGGCTGATTTTTGATTTATTGTAGAGATGAGGTCTCGCCAAGTTGCCCGGGCAGGTCTCGAACCCGTGGGGTCAGGCAATTCACTCACCTCGGCCTCCCAAACCGCGGGATTACAGGCTGAGCCTTCGAGCCCAGCCTCACACACCAATTTCTAAACAACACAAACATGTTCAATTGCCAGATATGCATATCAACCCAAAAACAACACCACACAGCTATCCCACAAACTTAACTACCTGAATTCAAATTAGCATGAATATACATCTCAAATTTCTAGCAGAACCTTTGATAGAACCCATTCCCAAAATGGCAAAGTAGTGAAACCTATCTCCAATGGCTTTTGCCTTTCTACCCCTGAAGTGTTTTTCTTATGGGGCACATCTTCCTATCTCTGCCTGCCTACTAATTAGTCAGACATCTTCACCCTAATATACCAACATCATGTATCAGTATACTACCTAATAATAAAATCCTCCAAGTCCCTTTATTAGCTCCGGCCTCTTCATTTCTAACTAGGTCCAAAAGAGCAATTCAACTCATACCCGGTTAACAGGAATGGGCATCTCTACCACCATAGGCACAGGGGTAGCAGGCATTGCTACATTCACCACATATTACCAACAAATATCTACAGTCCTCTCTAACTCCACAGAGGATATATATATATACACACACACACACACACATATATATGTATATATATATATACACACGTCCATAACCAGTCTCCAAAGACAAACTCATTGGCAGGAGCAGTACTTCAAAACAGGAGAGCACTTGACTTATTAACTGCCAAGAAAGGGGGGAGGCATGTCTATATCTTCAAGAAGCGTGCTGATTTTTGTTAATGAATCAGGCATAGTTCAGGATGCAGCTCGCAAACTTCAATAGCAAGCAGCAGAACTCACATGGCAAGACACTAATTCATGGTGGTCCAAATTAACACTCTTCCCTTCAATGCATGGCTATTACCTTTTTGGGATCCTTAATAATGATCTTTCTAGCATTGCTTTTTGGATCTTGTATATTAAACTTTCTTGTAAAATTTGTTTCTTCTCACCTAGAATCCATCAAACTTCAAATGGTGATGCAGACAGAACCCCACATGACAGATCCTTTGTTCTGAGGTCCATTAGGCTGTCCTCTGGAAGCCCTGACTGCCACATATATAATGCTCCCTCACAGCTTGAAGAAGCCAGAGTGGTCATTGCCCCTTTCCCCTAATGGCAGTTTGGGATACCATTACAGAGGGAGACTGAGAGAAAGGAGACAGTCAGAAGCTGGTTAGGCAGACAGAGAGCGAGAGTCTCAGGGAGACTTAACACCTGTAGGAATGCCCCCTGCCCCACCCCCATTATGTAATTGTTGACTGAAAATATGGTCAACCCAGAATGTACTACTAATGTACTTTTTTGCTGCTTAATGTACTTTTTTTGTACTTTTTTGCTGCAGAATGTACTTTTTTGCTGCTTAAACACAGGCACAGTAGCTTAACTAAATGTCCTAACTTGACCTTGGCTTATTATAATATCATTAACATATCATTGGCATTGAGTTCTACCCCCCCTGAGTGGGCTTTTCTGTGGTACTTATGTAATATTCAAGATGGAGTAACTTTGGTCAAAGTCCTGCATGTGCAGTAAAAATTGGGTCTCAAGAAGTAAGAGGCAGATGAAATGTAAATGAGAGAAACGCCCCCAGAAAAAATAAGATAAAAACCAAACACACACACACACACACACACACACACACACACACTGCTAGCACTGGATAACCCACTCCAGGCCCCCTGTGTTTTGTTGCTTAATAAACTCCTTTTTTTACTCATCCTTTTGGTGTCCACGTTCCTCAATCTTCTTGGTCGTGGGCAAGAACCCGGGGTTGCTGGTTTAAGCTGACAGTGGAATTCCAAACTCCTGTAACATTTTTGTGCCGTGACTTGGATCAACGGATACAGAAGGGTGAGTGAAAGCAGACCTGTCTCTTTACTTTCATTTCTGATGCTTCTTGTCCTCAAGGTAGTCTTATCTCTCTCAAAACCAACATGAGCCTCTGAGCCTCTCAGTCACTTAAAACCAGATAGTGTGACTGCCATTTTACAAGTCACAGAAGACAAGCTTGCTTAGTCAATCCCCCATTGCCCTTGGGTGTTAGGAATGTTGGTTCTGTTCCGATCCAGTTTCCTTATGGTACTTATGGGTAATATTCAAGATAGAGTAACTTTGGTCAAGGACCCGCATGTGCAATAAGAATTGGGTCTCAGAAAGTAAGGGGCAGATGAGATGTAAATGAGAGAAACGTCCCCAGAAAAAGATAAGATAAAAACCACAAAAAAACTCCTAGCACCAGATAACCCACTCCGGGCCCCCTCTTATTTTCTAGAGAGCTTTGTTGCTTAATAAACTCCTTCTTTCACTTATCCTTTTAGTGTCCGTGTTCCTTAATCTTCTTGGTCGTGGGACAAGAACCCGAGGATGTTGGTTTAAGCTGACAGTGGAATTCAAAACTCCTGCAACAGTATCTTTAACCTCAAAGTGAAGATTTGGTGTCAGTAAACCTTTCCATTTTAAGTTTGTTCTCTCACAGTTGATTATATAAAGGGCTATTCCAATTTAGTTATATTATTCATCATGTAATACATTTTACTTGCTGACATTTATGTAACATAATTATTTTCTGCTTATTTAACTTACTAATAATATTTTCTACTAACATGCTCATTACTCAAATATTATTTTGACTTACTCATTTTTCCTATATTACATTCAGTCTTGCCAGTGTGTGAAATGGTTCTGTTACCAACTCTGTACTACAATTTCAAATGCTATGAATTATTGTTGGTTTTTAGAAAATTCTATTTGTCCACCCTAAGTTGTCAACCAATATCAATTAAAAGAACAAAATAAAACAATTTGGAAAGAAATGGGCGAATGAAAGAAAACCAATTTTTAAAAGATGCCATAAAAATAATTTTAAATGAAAGTCCTGAGAAAATGTTGAAAGAACAACAGAAAATGAGTTTGCTGTATGTTGTTAATGACAGAAAGGACCAGATAATCTTCAGAAGCAGATTAGTTTCATTTCTAGCTTACTTAACAGAAAACTCCTTGGATTTCCTGTTCTCTGTGTTCCTATTATTATTAAATACTGTTCCCCTGCAATGAGGAAGCTCTTTACTTTCTGAGTACTAAGAATATAATAAGCATATTTTCCATTACATTCTAGGTCTTTATCTTAGTGATAAAGATGATAGGTTTGCTGATTGGTTCTGGTAAATAGGAGTAACATGTATAAGTTAATGAATGTTGCTTGCTGGAAGTTAATACATTAATGACACCTCAAATTTAATTATCTAGAAATATGTTTCATAATCTGGTCTCCAAGATAGTTTCCCCTTTTGACCTCTCTATTTTGACCACAACCTTGTTATTTTTCCAGCTCCCAATGTGAAAATAATAACAATTATTTGTTCAATACATTATTTATTGAGCATCTTCTATATACCTAACACTATTCTGGGAGCTGGGAATGCATCAAAAGCAAAGTAGACAAAAGTCCCTGATTTTATGCATCTTACATTCTAGAGAAAAGAGAAGGAACATATACAAGTAATTGTTTTATGGCAATTATAATATTTATTGAGCATTTACCATAATGAGACTGTGGTGAATTATTTATATGCATAGTATTGCATTGTTTAGTCCTCATACACACACAGAAAACTGCAAAGTATGTGTTGTTATTCAACTTTTACAAATAAAGAAGCTCTGCTTAGAGAGGTTAACATATTTTTGTAACCCAGGACAAGTGAGCAGTCTGACCATTTGTCATAGAACATTGATTGCTCTGACTTCAAAATTCAGAGATACATAGAACATTGATTGCTCTGACTTCAAAATTCAGAGATACATAGAACATTGATTGCTCTGACTTCAAAATTCAGAGATGCAAAATTCAGAGATGCACATATCGTACTCCACTGCTGCTGAGATCAAGGTTAACGGACTTCTTTATTTCTACATTTCTCTGACATGTTGGGTCGACCTTTCTTCATTCTGCTGTTAGCAATCCAATATTAGATAACTGGTTGCTTTCTCATACATTTCTAGCATCTCTTGCTTCTGCTGTAGCCTCATTACAATGAGAGTAATGTGCTTAAAGCACATCAGCTTTCCACTGTGCACATGTTGTCTTGTAAAACCTCCCTCTTGGTCTTCAAAATTCTCTTCAATGTCACCCCGATCTTGTTTTCCATAATCACCATATCCAGGATTCCCATTCCATATTTACCATTCTCAACCCTCCCAAATATACCATAAAAATCCTTCCTCTCTGGTCTGTTTCACACATATAGAATTCTTTTATTTAAAACCAGTTTCCATCCAGCCATGAAAATGTTTTTGGCCATGCTGGTTCACATTGACTGTTGTAATCTCTCTTGTTCTAAAGTTTATTATGTAACTATTTTATATCATGATCGATTTTGCAGAATATCGTTTTAGGATTGAGAAGTTCCAATATTTAATAAGCCAGACATAGGCACGACTCTCATGTATTCAAGGCCAGCCTGAATAGCAGGTAGCCGAAGGAGTACCCTCTTTGCTAATTAGCACAACCACGCTCCACATTTCCTGCTTTTGAACAGCGCTTCTTCTTACCCTCCACCTCCACCTTCCTTAAGTATGTGATACTTTATGCCTTCACTTCACTCCTACCTTATTTTACCTTGTATCTCGCTGTTTTTGATATCACTCCAGAGCAGGTCCAAGGAAGATGGGCTCTGGCAGTAGAGGTGGTGATGAGGGATAAAGAAGAAAAAAATCTAAGCCTTCATTTAGTCATCTCTGCACCTCTGTCTTTGTTCCTCTGCTTCGAGGAATGACTTGGCCCCATCCTATCTACTTTCCCTTTCTTCTGACCTAGTTTATTGCACCAAGTTTGTCAGTACTCTAACCATAGTCTCACTTTCTTGCCATTTAAGAATACAGTGAAAATTCATCCTTAAAAATCCATGTATCACTTTGTTTTTATCTACCATGGCTTAACAAAAAACAAAGACATCAGCATCTGTTTTTTGATATTGACAAACTGGTGATATGGGAAGATGATAACATGTGCTAATGCTAACAATACGTCAAGCAATGAGCTAGGCTTTTTAAGGATATTTACTCTATCTTTTCTACAATCTGATCAAGTGGGTATTATTATTATTCCTATTTTATAGATAAAGAAATTAAGGCATAGAGGGATTAGGAAACTTGTCCTAAATCACACAGATATTAAGCAACAGGACAAAATATCAGTCAATCTGGCTCCAAAGTCAGTTTCTCTGATCCTCTGTGCTATAGTGCTATGTGCTACAACTGCTAGCAGAGAGGAGGAAGCAAAGGTTTCCTGGAACCTTGTGAGAAAGGAAATAATGTATCTAGGAAACTGCCTAGGACAAATATGTTCCCAGGTGTTTATAAACCTTCTTACCCTTTGACCCTCTGAGAAATCCATCTTTGCTCCTCACTCTGGTAGAGTGCTTGCCTCAGGCCATGTGAGTTATCTTTATACCTGGGGTCAGGGGAAAACAGAGTTCTCCTGCTGTGTTAAAAAAAAAAAAATCCTGATTGTTACCCATGATAGGCTGAGTTTCTAGTACTCTTTGTCAGGTAATTTTTGATCCAACTAAGCTTTATTGTTGTGTTACAAGTGCATGGAATATCCCTTTGTATTCTGCTTTTTAAATTTTTAAATTTTTATTTTTTATTTTTTGAGTTGGAGTCTCACTCTGTCGCCCAGACTGGAGTGCAGTGGCCGCTCCCGGCCACTGCAGCCTCAACATGCTGGGCTCTGGCGATCCTTCCACCTCAGCCTTCCGAGTAGCCGGAATTACAGGCATGTGCTACCATGCCCAGCTGATTTTTTGATTTATTGTAGAGATGAGGTCTCGCCTGCCCAGGCGGGTCTCGAAGCCGCGGGCTCAGGCAATCCACTCACAGCCTACCAAAGGCGCGGAATTACAGGCTGAGCAACTGAGCCCGGCTACTCCTTCATTTTAGCATACAAAAGTACACATTCAGTAACTGAGTTGTCATCTAACAACAGATGTTTTACTAAAAATATAAAAAGATGTGATGAAGGACCTTGAAACAAACAATAGCATAACCATTTCTATTTTTCAGAAAGGAAAAAATACTTTTATACATACATATTCATAGCTGAATAAATTATTACTTTTTCATAAATATAACAGTGAGAATTAGAAAACATCAAATTACTTTTGTTGGAATTTGCATAAGCTAAATAAAAGATTATAATGGAGTTCTACTCCTGAACAAAACGTCCCTCATTAATGGAGTAATAGATCATACTAATGCTACCTTTATAAAGAGAAATGGACATAGACAAATTTAGCACAAATTTTACCAATGAATTAAAAAGGGCAAAATAATAGTATATGTAGTCATATTTTTCCATTTATTGCTGTACATGGTCTTTATTTAAAGTAATCACACCATTGTAACATTATAAGGATTTTAGAAATATCACCTTAGAAAAAATGAGATAGGTTTAAACTTCAATATATGAACAGCTCAGACACTTCCCTATCTCTTTGTTTTACATTGATTCACACAAACTTTTGTGGCATTTTTAGATAGATCAGGAAAAAAATCTGGGATTTACTCAATTTTATATTGACACTCTCCATCATCTGTGTTAATGGGTGACAGGGTGAATTTGTGATTTAAAAGTCCCTGTCTGCCACACTTATCCTGGTCCATGAGAAAAGATGTACCTGACTCTCTCATTGTTGGTTCTTGGACACCAATGAATTGAACTAGATCAAGGAAATCCTTCTGAATTAGCTGAAAATATAAATTATCTGAAAAGGATTGATGTTATTGAATGACTTCAGTTTCCCTAATGTTATGTGAGAACCCAAAGGCAAAAATTGTTCAGTAGGGTTTACAGATTGATTTATGTGTGAGATTTATCTTCCTGCTTTGACTTGAAAAGGACTTCCACGTAGGCTTCCAGCCAGAGAACAGCCAGGTGCAAGGGAAGCTCTTATTCTTTTCCTTGACAGACTACTTCATCTGCAAACATAGGAAATAATAATTCCTACCAAACGTCCTTGAATGTGGATAAGTTGCTTCATGGACCAAAATTTCCCTTTCATCTAACTCTCTGAATTCCATTCTCTTAACTTTTAAAGGTGCTTTGTGAGCTTTTAATCTGTGGTCCCCACCAAAGTTGGTGACTAAAACAAAACAATACCAACTTTCCCTTCATGATAAAATGAAAATTGTGATTAAGGAAGGATAATTAAAGGATTACTCAAAACTATACAGAAATTTATTTGCCATCAGCACTAACATTATTTATGATATCTGCCTTAAGTATTGGTTTGTAGAGTTTTTGCTCAAGTAAGTGAGAGAGTGTAATATAGCGGAAAGAAAACGCTTTAGAATCTAACATTTTGTGGGTTCTGTCATTTAGTAGCTATATAATCTTGAACAAGGTACTTAATCTTTCCAGACCTTATCTTAATCACCTCAAAGTGTCTAGCAACACATTACCATTCATTAGACTACAAAGGTGTATTGTCAACAGACACTCAAGATGGTATTGATTTTTATGCATTTATGGGTAGTATTTTGGCTTTACTAGGAAAAATGTGTGCCATTGGAATGAAGTCTATTCAGCAGTTTTGTTTTTTTTTTGTAGACAAGTGCATGGAAATTTAGAAGGCTGCTGGTAGGATCAACAAAGTTCAGTTTATTTATTATCAGATTTTGCAGATTCATTATAGACTTGCTCTCCATGTGGATTTAATGCTGCTTTGGAGATAATATGGTGCCAAGGTCTTGGAAAAAGACTTGCAGTCAGATTTCCATTCCTGAAATTCTAGTTTGCGCTTGCCATTTACTTAGTCTATGTCACTTTCAAATTATTTTACGACTTAGATGATGCTTTCCCCTCTGTCCCATTGTGACAATTCCAAATTTACATGGACACTGTAGAGTTTGAAAGTGATGGTGTACATGTAGGGCCTGTTTCTGTCACACTCCTCCCTTTCTAATTTTTGATGGCCAGGAGAAACCTGTATCTGTGATAAAAGTTGCTGCATATCCCAGCACTATGGGAGGTGAAGGCAAGAGGATTGCCTGAGCTCAGGGGCTGGGGGCAAGCCTAAGCAACATGGCGAGACCTCGTGTCTACAATAAATCAAAAAATTAGTCAAGCCTGGTGGCACATGCCTGTGGTTCCAGCTACTTGGAAGGCTGAGGTGGAAGGATCACCTGAGCCCAGAAGGTCAAGGCTGCGGTGGCTATGAGCTTGCCACTAACTTCTGGCTATCACTGACAAATTTGGGCACACTCTGGGCAGCGCCCTTTAGCAGATTTTCTGAGCCCTCACAACTGAGTGGCTTCATGTCTTCTCTTATGATTAGAACAACTAGGAAAATTCAGAGGGCTTGAGGACTGGGCCAGTAATAGTATTTGCAGGTATAAGAATTTTGAAGAAAATTGCAGAAATTATCTCAAAACACCCAGAATTCTAAACATTGTCCACAGAATATGGTATTTTATAATCTGTTATACCTACAATATCTTTCTATTACTTTGGTTCTTAGAAAGAGCTCACATTAGAAGAGAGCCTAGAATTAGATGCCATAGACAAAAGAACAAAACACGGGAATTTTGCAAAGGTAAAATTATCTTTGATATCCTCACTCCAACCCAGAAGAAATTAACCCCTCTATCCCAAATATTTTGTATATCTGTAGTACCCTGTTTAGTGTGAGCTATTCTAATTGTATATTATGCTGATTTTGTTTGCATGCTGGATACTTGCCAGTAGACTCTTAGCCACTTGAGGTCGGGGTTTTAAAAACAAAATGAACAAATGGATAATCACAAAGACTATAAATGTGAAAGACATTATTGAGACTATTTTATTACAATTTAGGACGTTGATAGCTAAATATTAAAAGTTAAGAAGAGAGAAAGTATAATGCTTCAAATAGCACTTCTAAGGAGAACAAAGTTTTCTCTTTTGAGATTAAAATCATAAGATGTTGGTATTTGTGGGTCTCACTTGCTTTCTCATCGGATGGTCTTTGTTACCTGGGAGCAATCAGGCACTGGTTTTACTGTCTCAATCACCTGGCCGTATTTGGTATTTCTGTGTTCTTTTCCACCCTCACATCCACAGTGAAGACTTATCCATAATCAACACCCACTTCAGAGAATTGGAAGCTAGTGCTCCTTTTACAAATGTATGTAGCATCTATTTTTCAAACTTATTTCTTGGGGAGATAACTTGTAACTTGAAACTGAACATCTGATCTGTGCAAACCTGACTTGTAAAAATATTTCAAAAGTCAAAATGTACTTAGGGTTAGAGTAGATAAAAATCTTATAAATCTATCAGCTCAAATTTAAGGATTAGAATGTGACTTATCTGGAAAGCTGTATAGCACAGTCAATGGGTTTTCCTGGCAATGTATCAGTGAAAATCTTTCCACTCAAATGGCAGTGAGGAGAGGGGATATTGGCAGAAGAAACACACAATGACAAATGTTCTCATGGAATAATATGCTGCGTGAAAATGTGAATGAAAAAAGTAATGACTGCGTATTACTGATCTTATGCACACAGCAGAAAATACTGTATTGATATAAATTTGAACTTGGTATCAATTTTCTGTTTCAAAGAGTTCTAGGATTAGGTTTAAGTCTACCATATTGCTACTTGTTTTTTATTAGTTTCATCTGCTTTTTATCCCCCTTTGTTCTTCCTTGCCTTAAATCAAACAAGTATTTTCTAGTATTCAATTTTTTTATTCTCTATATAATTTTTAGTTATTCTTTCCTCTCCCTCCTGCCTTTTTAAAAAACAATTTGGGTGTTTCTCTAGGGATTAAAATTTGCCTCCTCAATTTATCATAACTGAAAAACTTTACAACACTATACTTCCATTTATTCCTTTCCATTGTCTGTCATATTTAGTATTCAATTTCTATGCATATTATAAACCCTGTCATTTATATTGTTATTTTTCTTCAGACAGTAATAATGGTCTTCTAAAGAAACTTTATGCAAACACACACTTATCAATATATTTATAGCTTTGGTTCTCTTCATTCTTTCCTAACGATATGGACTTCCATCTAATTATTTACCTTCAGACTGAAAATTTTTCTTTAGTATTATCTGATTTCTGTGAGAAATTCTCTCAGCTTTTGTTTTACAGAATATTTTTTGTTGGATATTTAAATCTAAGTTGATTCATTTCAGAAATTAATTTTTTTCAGTTCTATGATTATTTTCTTTATAAATGTCCATTTCTCTGGATGACTCTACAACTATTAATCCATTTTGTGCAACTATTCTTGTAAACTCATCAACATATTTATAATCATGTTTTAAATCTTATTGAGCTAATTCTATCATGTAGTTCATCTAATTTCTTGATCTGTTTCTACTGATATTTTTTCTCCTGATTGTGTCTCTTGATTTGGCTTCTTTGAATGTTTCAAGATGTTTTATTGTGTGCTTTATACTATGGATAAAAGAAGAGTTGAAACTGAAGCTTCATACACATACAATGCATACAAAGAGTCTTTAAAAAGTTCATGGAAAAGTCATATTATGAAAAGACTATGCATGGATTTCAAAGTGTTTTGAAACCCAAATAAACTTGTATTAAATTGTTGTAACATTTCTGAAAAGGGTCTACTTTGAGGCATTAAGAAGGATAAGACCTCAGTTTGAAGACAGTCCCTGTCTAAGCAATATGAATTCTGCTAAAATTGAAACAAGAACAAACATCAAATTTATGGTTAAGTTTGGGTGGAAGAATGGTTGAATCACTGATGCTTTACCAAAAGCTTATGGGATCAATGCTTCCTCAAATCAGCAGTTTGCAAATGGATAACTCATTTTAAGAAAGAATGAGATTATGTTGAAGTTTGAAGCCTGCAGGGGCAGATCATCCATGTCAATTTACTAGAAAAAAGTTTATCTTGTTTATGCCATAATTAAAAAGACTGATGATTAATAGTAGAAGCAATTACTAATACCACAGACATCTTAACTAGTTAAGTGTTCACAAATATCACTGAAAAATTAAAGTTGAACAAAATTTCCACTCAATGGGTAACAAAACTGCAGACAAGAGCAGAGTTTTCAATGGAAATTTTAAACAAGTGGGATAAAGATCCTGAAGGATTTCTTTGATGAACTGTATCAGGAGATAAAACATAGATTTGCCGGTACAATCCTGAAGGCAAATCACAATCAAAGCAATGGCTACCAAGAGGTGGACATGTCCAGTCAAAGCAAAAACAAATTAGTAAAGAGCAAAGATCATGGCAACAGTTTTTTGTGGATGCTCTAGGATTTTGCTTTTTGACTTTCTGGAGAGCCAAGGAAAAATAACGTCTGCTCATTATGAGGGAGTTTTGAGAAAACCAAAGATTTGGCAGAAAAACACCTGGGAAGGCTTCAACAGAGAGTTCTTTTCCATCATGGCAATAATTCTGCTCACTTATCTCATCATGCAAGAGGGATTTTGCAAGAGTTTTGATGATAAATCAGTATATAGTCACCTTGAATTCTTGATTTGATTCATACTGACTTATTTTCGTTCTCCAATCTTAAAAAAAATCTTTAAAGAGCAATCATTATTTTCAGCTAATAATGTAAAAAAGAGTGGATTAACATAGTTGAATTCCCAGGACCCTCAGTTCTTTAAAGATGGACTAAATAGCTGGTATCATTGCTTACAAAAGTGTCTTGGACTGGATGGAGCTTACGTTGAGAAATAAAGCTTTTGTCTCTTTTTTAAAAACTTTTACTTTTCATTTAATTTTTCCATAAACTTTTTGAAGTTCCCTTGGGGTGTGTGGTGTGTGTGTGTGTGTGTGTGTGTGTGTGTGTGTGTGTGTGTGTATTTTATCCCGGAGAGGTTATGCTCCTCTATCAGTCATTTAGAGTGACATCTCTGGCACTATCTTGAGTAATGTTGGGTGGGGATGGGGTTGCAATTTTAATTAGTTTCAGTTTATTTCTAGTTTCAAATGTATTGAAAGTTTCATCAGGGGCTCTTCTGTCCAACATGGATTTGGTGTTTAAGCACCAATTTAAAAAAGTTTTTATCTGCTTTTCTGCATAGCCTATGGCTTCCTATACCTCCAAAGGTTTGGTATTTTAAATCTTATCAGATAATAATTGGTTAAAGGCTGGGTTTCTGCTTTAATCAATCTCATTTTACTAAGGTTTAAAATGTTTAGAAGTTGAGGTCAGATACCCACCTTCAGCAGAACTTTGGGATCTAGGCACCACTGTATTTCCCTCTGCTTCTTAGCTCCCTCCCTAGTTAGTCATGGTTAATTTAACAAAATATGTTCTGTGGGAGAGTTGGAAGGTTGGGATGATTAGTTTTGCATTTGGGAATATTCCATATTTCAATTCCTCATGATATACCACATGTTCATTAAAAATTCAATTGCATTATCCTTGTCCTCAAAAAGTCTCCCTGCCTTTCACAAGATTGCTTCTCTGCCCTCCAATAAATAAACAAGGCCACAATTCACATGTGTGAGCAGCTGCTGTTCTCTTATTTATCAAGGTCTGGTTTCTCTCTGGGACTTAGTTCATTTCTGAATTTCTTTTTATCTATAAGTTTTAGAGAGCTTTAAAGAAAAGAATGATGGTTTGGTTTGCCCAGTGTTCTTTTCTTACAGCAAAAACAACCACATTTCGTTACTTTCTTCATTCCTGCTGGAAATGGAACACACTCATTAAGGTTTTAAAGACATTAAGTCTTTATGAACTTACTCTGAAATGTTTTTAAGGTAAGCTTGTTAAGGACCTATTTTTAACCCTATTTAAGAATTTCCCAAAAGATTTGGAATAGCAAATATGATTTTTCTTAACACTGAGTCTGCATTTTTTCAGGAAGTTTGAATTAAGTAGATCATTTCTAAGTTTTTCCTAAAGATGAAGGGGCCTATACAAGTGCATGAATTCTGGCATCAATCCTGTACAACCCATAAGCTTTTCACACCATATTCTCTCAAGAAATTGACAAACTTCAGACAGCTTAATCTCTAACAGTACAACCAAGAAAGGCATTTTTTTTTTTGCCCATGTAGACAAAACTATTTCCATTGTATACATAAGTCATTTAAAATGGGAAAATGAAAGACTTTCTAGCAGCTAGTAACCATGGGATATTATAGTATCAATTTTTTCATAACTGTTGAAAAAGTTGGGATGATTTACTTTTTTGAAAAATTAATAATTGACTTTACTCAGATAATAATCTTTCAGTAGTTACTGCCTAGTTTCTTAGCAATCAATTTTTATTTTTTTCTTTACCTATTTTGTTTCTTTTAACTTATTTTATCCTTTAAATATTTCATGAGGTGAAGTGGCAATGAGGAGAGGAAGGGAAACTATTTTAAAGTTGTGTTTTAATTTCTATTGTGCTAATATTGTTATTTCCCACGACTATACCATATGTTTCATTTTTAAATTTTTAAAGACTCAATAAAATAAATTAATATATAAATTAATAGATACATTTTTCAGAGTCTTTATTTACTTATTTATTTTAGAGGTGTGGGGTACAAGTGGGGGTTTACTACAGAAATAGGTTACATGCAGGTAAAGTTTGGGCTTCTAGCTGGCCCTGTCTCCCCCAATAGTGGGCCAGGTACCCAGTGTGCTCGTCACATGCCCCTCTTCCCTCCTCCCTCCCACTGTTTTATAGCAGTGATCAGTGTCTGCGGATCCCACCCTTGTGCTAGCATGACCAGTGTTCAGGGCCTGCTTATGAATGAGAACATGTGGTATTCGGTTCTTTATTTCTGTGTTAGTACACTAATATGTTCTGTCAATAGTGATGATCTGTAGCTGCATCCAAGTTGCTGCAAAAGTCATGAGTTTATTCTTCTTTATGGCTGCACAATATTCCATCATGTATATGTACCACTTTTTCTTTATCCAGTTCACTTTTGAGGGGCATCTGGGCTGTTAGTTCTATGTTTTTGCTATTGTGAATCGTGTTGCAATAAATATTCATGTGCAGGTCCCTTTTTTGGCAGAGTGTTTTATGTTCCGCTGAGTATATTCCCAGGAGAGGTATTGCTTGAATATATGGAAGCTCAATTAGTAGTTCTTTGAGAAATCAGTACACAGCTTTCCATAGAGATTGAATTAGCTTACATTCCTCTCAACAGTGTAGAAGTGTCTCCTTTTCGCCACAGCCATGCCAACACCTGTTGTTTTTTTGACTTACTAATGATAGCCATTCTTACTGGTATCAGGTGATATCTCATTCTAGTTTTGATTTGTATTTTTCTCATAATTAGCAAGGCTGGCATTTTTTCATGTTAATGTTGGCTGCTTGTATGTCATCCTGGGAGAAGTGTCTGTTCGTGTCCTTTGCCCACTTTCTAATAGAATTTTTCCCCCTTTTAATCCAATTGAGTTCTTTGTAGATCCTGGATATTAGGCCTTTGTCAGATGCATAGCTTGCAAATATTTTTTCCCATTCTATGGTTTCTCTTTACTGCCTTGATGGTTTATCTTGCTATGCAAAAACTTTTTATTTTGATAAGGTCCCACCTGTCTATCTTAGCTTTTGTTGCAGTTGTTTTTGAGGACTTGGCCACAGTTCATTGCCTACTCTGATGTCCAGAAGGGTGTTTCCTATGTTTTCTTCTAAGATTCTCAGTTTGAGATTTTATTTAAGTACTTACACCAATTTAATTTTTGCATATGGTGATAGGTAAGCATCCAATTTCATTCTTCTGCATGTGGCTAGTCAGTTTTTCCAACACCATTTGCTAAATGTTGTCTCTCTTACCCATGTTTTTTAAATGATTTTGTTGAAGATGAGTTTGTTGAGGGACTTTGTTTTTATTTCTGCATTCTCTGATTCCATTGGTTTATGTGCCTATACCTACACCAACCCATGCTATCTTAGATACTGTAGCCTTGTAATATAGTTTAAAGTATGGAAGTATGATACCTCTAGCTTTGTCAAAATGTTGTCAAAATTTTGTCCAAAATGTTGTTGGCAATTTGATAGGGATTGCATTGAATTTGTAGGTTGCTTTGGGTAGAATGGACATCTTGACAATAATGATTCTTCCAATTCATGAGCATGAGATAGTTTTCCATTTGTTTATATCATCCTTTATTTCTATGAGCAGTGTTTTGTAGTTCTCATTGTAAAGGTCTTTCACTTCTCTGGTTACGTGAATACCAAGGTATCTCATTTTTTGGTGGTTATTGTGAATGGCATTGTGTTTTTTATATATTTGGTTTTCAGCCTGATTGTTGGTGGCATATAGAAATTCAACTGTTTTTTATGCATTGATTTTGTATCCCAAGAGTTTATCAAAGTTGTTTATTAGAACGAGGAGGTTGACAGACTCTCTAGGGTTTTCAAGGTAGAGAATCATATCATTCACAAAGAGGGATAACTTAATTTCCTCTTTTCCTATTTGGATACACCGATTTCTTTCTACTGCTTGATTGCTCTGGCTAGGACTTCCAGTACTATATTGACTAGGTGGGATGAAAGTGGGCCTCCTCTTGTTTCAGTTCTTAGGGGAGATGCTTCCAGCTTCTTTACATTGTTTGGAGTCTTATGAAAATGGTGAGTCAAACTTTATAAAAATTCTTGTGGATATTTTTATTATTTGGGAGAATCAATTAAACTTATTATAGCAGAACCAAAACTTTCTTCACAAATATGCCACAAATGTGTATTTGTTTATTTGTATCAAATTACAGATTACAAAATAATAAAGCAGCTTGCAATGGACTAAGGAAAAATGAACATCATCTAGAAATGACAGACTTCAAGAAAAATTCTTCAATGACATCTCTTTTGAATGTAGTAAATGAAAGATCTTTCATTGCCTTCCTTTGGGGAGATGTGCACATTTATATTTGTACATGGGAGAGGTGAATTATAATAGGTGGGCTTGGAATCATGTGTGTGAAAAAGAGTAGTCTATCTGTTTTGAACATACAAGAAAAAAACTGCAGAAGATAACTTTTAGGGTTGTATATTCAGGTCACAATTCTTCTCTGAAAATTATATCCCTTCCCACTACCTCAAGAGTAGGTACCAATAGCTATATTTGAGCTATCTGACTATGATTTTCTCTGATAATACTCTTTGAAACTGAGGTAGACTAGACACAAGATGTGATCCTTTCTAAAGAAAGTGTGAATTGAGAGGTATAGAGATTCAGAATGAATCTGTCTTAACGTGATTCAGAATCATGTCACTAACAAATAATAAGGTGAAAATAGGTTTTTGCCTCTGAGGTTCCCCACTATGTGTGTATGTGTTTTTATTGTTTGTTTAAATTAAATTGATGTGGTTTTTTTGTGATATACAACCAAGAGAACCACAATAAAGAATCTCAGCTTAGAAGCAGATTGAAATCCTCTTGAGTATCTCTTCCATTTTTTAGGCCAGTGAACTGAGACTTGTAGAGGTTTAGTCAATTGCACAGTTACAAAACTATCTGAAAAACTGACATTTAACTTGAAGCTTGTTATAATACCCATAAAATATTTTCAAGTTAATATATTTATATAGTTATAGAAAAAATAAAGCACATTTGCTTTATGACAGAATCTAAAATAAAGTAATAGAGGTATTAAATAATTTCATTCTACTCAGTAAAGAAACTAGCACTAATTAGATATCTATTGTGTGTTATATGCACATACTGCCTTATTAATACTAAAGACATAACTAAGACATGAGCTACTACAAATTAGAAAATAAAGGCAAATGTCATTAATTCCTTCAGTCTTCTTGACAATAATTCTGGAGATTTGAAATATGATTTTAGCTCTAATGACTCCAGTGTTTGTGGTTCATTTTTATATTGTGAATAGAATCTTAGAAAACTAAGGTTGAAAGGAAAACTCTAAGCATATTTCCCAATTAACAAACTCCAACACCTGTTTATCAATGTGTTTTGAACTAACTACAAGTATCCATGGATTCCATACAAGAGTGTCTGACAATTCTCACTGACAGACAGGTCTTTTTTACATAAATAAAGTACTTCTAATGATAGTACATGTTTTACCAAAGAGCTGAGAACCATCATTAGAAACTATAAAAAGTAAAAATAATTTTTAAAAAGATTATGAGTGGCAAAATCAGACTAGACATAGCGAAAATCTTTCCGCTTTTTCACTTCCTGAATGTTTTCTTTCCAATTTGTCACTTCTGACATTGAAATTTTTTTACTATGCCATAATTTTCTCATTTTCATCTAATTGTTCCAGACCTAACTCCATGTTACTGTCTCAGTGAATACTCATCATAAAGTCTTTACAAGAAAGATAGCTAGCATATCTTTCCACTTCCTCACACTTGAAGAATTAAGTGTGTGTATATATCTGTATTTTGGGAAAGTTCTTAAACGACCAGCTTCTAAACTAGATGTTAAGTTCACATTAGTTACAATCAAAGAAGTTTAGGATTTAGAAGGAAAGGGAAGCTGTTACATATAACATAAAGAATAAAATAATGGAGACAAGGAAGAAAAAAGATTAGATGAATGCGGACTGTATCTTGAAGCAGCCAACCTCAATATTCCCAGTGGGATATCTGGTTTGTAGTGATGGAATCTTTACATTTTTATCTTTATATGATGACATTACATTTATATTTAATCTATAATCTTTAATTTGGCACGAATTCATATACACTATAATGTTTTGTTTCTTGTAACGGATTGAATCTAGTAAATGACTGTGGTTCCTTTATAAATGTGATAATCATTCTAAACAGGTTCTTATAACACACTAGTTTGGTAATATTATTCTATAACATGTAGCAAATCCATACAACAATAAAGCCTTGCAAGATAGTGCATATATTGACTACAAGCATGGAACTTGTCTTTCTCTCTCTCTTTTTAAAATTTTCTTTCTTATTTTTTATCTCAAAGATGTGGGGTACAATCCAGGGTTAGGTAAACAAATGTTCATCATGCAGGTACCCTCGTTAATGAAGTGTGCCCTCCCTTCCCCAAGCAGATTCCCATTACTGCCAATCCTGCTTCCCTTCCCCCCTCCTAGCAGTTTTCCACTACAGACAATCATCCTCTTGTAGTATTATGCTAATTGTTCAAGGTCCACTTATGAGTGAGAACATGTGATACTCAGTTCTCTGTTTCTGTGAAACATCACTCAGTATTACAGACTCTAAGTTCATCCAGGTTGCTGTGAAGTTCATGATCCTTTTCTTCTTTATGGCTGCATAATATTCCATTGCGCACATGCACCACATTTTCTTTATCCAGTTCTCTTTTGATGGGCAGCACAGTTGGTTCCATGTTCCTACTACTGTGAACAATGCCGTGACAAACATACATGTGCAGATATCTTTTTTATAGAGTGGCCTGGGTTCTTCCGGGTATATTACCAGTAGGGGGATTGTGGGGTCATTTGGAAGATAGATTTTTTTAGATCTTTAAGGAATTGCCACATTATTTTCCACAGAGGTTGTACAAATTTACACTCCCACCAACAGTGTAGAAGTGTTCCCTTTTTGCCGCATCCTCTCCAGCATCTGTTGTTTTCTGAGTTACTGATGATAGCCATCCTGACTGGAGTTACGTGGTATCTCTTCTCAGACCTGGAAATGACAATACAGGAATTCATATGGAAGCATAAGTGACCACGAGTTGCCAAAACAATCCTCAGCAAAAATAACAAAGCAGGAGATATCACACTCCCAAACATTAAACTCTATTATAAAACTACAATAATAAAAACAGCCTGATATTGGTACAAGAACAGGCATATAGACCAATTGAACAGGATAGAGATTCCAGAAGCAAAAACCTCAATTTCTCAACCAACACAACTTCAACAAAACCTCCACTACTGACTGGGGAGGAGAACCTATTCAGTAAATGGTGCTTGGAAAACTGACTGACCACATGCAGAAGATTAAAACAAGATCCCTACCTATCACCATACAAAAAGTTCAACTCTAAATGATCGAAGACCTCAATGTAAAACCTCAGACTATAAGAACCTTAGAAAATGTAGGAGATACCCTTATGGAAATTGGAACTGGCAACCAATTTCTGATCAAAACCCCAAGTGCCCATGCCATAAGAGATTAGATAGACAAGTGGAACTTCATCAAACTGACAAGCTTCTGCAAAGTCAAAGAAACCATCAAGAGAGCAGGGAGACAGCCCACAGACTGGGAAAAAATATTTACCAACTGTATGTCTGACAAAGGCCTAACATCTAGGATCTACAAGGAACACAAACATGCCTAAGAGAAAAGAACAAACAGCCCCATTACAACGTGTGCAAAAAATATGAATATACGTTCTCAAAAGAAGACGTACGAGCAGACAACAGATATATGAAAAAATGCTCAGCTTCCCTAATCATCAAAGAAATGCAAATTAAAACTACACTGGGAACTTGTCTTTCAATCGGTACTAACATTTTTAGTATAGTATGTTATGAGGTCATTTTGTTCCAGGTATTTATGTTGATACATAATGGATTTTTAACTCAAATTATTAAAACAATAAATAATTAGTTAAGAAAAAAGCAACTAATATTATGAAATCACAAAGATATGTGATTTATCTTATAATTGGCTCACTAGTAATTATATAACATAAAAGCATAATATGTCATAAGATGTTTGCCTAGAGGTGCTTGGACTCAACCCCTCAACAAAAAAGGACCAAAAAATTGATAAATAAATAACTAAAAATTGACTAAAGTGTCTGAAGGAAAGTGCTGAAGTATAGCAAATGACTGGTAGAATTCCTACGGAACATGAAAAAGTAGTATAATAGTCTACAGAGGGGAGCAAAGCTACCTGCCCCCATCACACAGTCTTCTCCACAAGGATTTATCAAAGCCAGGAAGAAATTCTCCTTGTCAGGAAAAGGTAAGATGGAGACCACTAGCAGTTTCCCCTACCACAATGGACAACTACAATCCTTGCTGCAGGAGAATCCTGCAGTTTTCATGGTCCCTAATACCAGATTAGAGAGCTACTTGATGTTCATACAGTTAGATTGCTTCAGAGGAGGAGCCAGGTTGTGAACCCCAATGTCTATAATTCAGACTGCTACAAAACAACTCTATCTTAAAATCAGAACCACCGCTAGAGTACACCCTGCTCTGGGAATCAGCATTCACTGTATCTCTCCATCCTTGAGGTTCTGCTATCATTTTCCACACCCCCACAGGGGGCTGTAGTACCATAACCCTGACTACTTGAAACCTAGGTCTAGGGGAGTGGTTGTGAATCTGGTGCCTGAGCCCACAAAGCACCCTGCCATCCAAAGAACAGGCAATTATTTCACAGTGGGAAATCAACCTTGGGCTGGCCAAACCACTATGTGTGTGTACTCTTGATCTGAGAACCAGCTCATCATTCCTATCTCTTAAGAGCCCACAACTGAGTGAGCTGACTTGCCATGTACATACCACTTCAGCCTGGGAACCACTCTTATACCCTGCCCCCAGTAAAGCTGCACCATTGCCACAATACCCTCCCATGGTCTAGGCTACTGACGCAATGGCTCAAGAGTAACTATATCAAAACACTGCTGACATAAGTGAATTTTGAAGAAACCGCATGGAGACTATACTACTGCATCCACCCAAAACCAAAGCCAGTGTAACCTACCTATCCAATACCTAGAAGCTATCTACAGAAAAAAAGTCATTAAAAAAGAAAGACTACATAAAATTGATAAAATTGGAGGATGTGACTGTTCCACTTGATTTACAGATATAAATGTAGGAACACAAGAAACATGACATCAAGAAAATATATCACCTTCAAAGAAACACAATAATTCTCTAGTGACCACCTCCAAGGAACAAAAAATTTACAAAATGCCTGGAAAAGAATTTGAAATAATGATCTTAAGGAAAATCAGTGAGATACAAAAGAATATAGGCAAATAATTCAACAAAATCAGAAAAAAAAATGCAAGATTTTTTTTTGAAAGTGAGAAAGCAGAATTTATTGAGGACAGAAAAGTTCCCACAGCAGGAGGGAGCCTGAAGGGATTGCTCCACAATTCATGATTTGAATGAGAAATTTGTTGGGAGCTGGCCATGGAGGCCCACTAAGTGTTAGGGATCAGGGAGGGCCGTTGACCCCGAGACCACTAGAATGCGTTCGGGAGCTGTTGACCCCATTACCTCTCCCTTTTCTTGGCACTATAGCCTCCTGTTAGCTCAAGCATAAAAACTCTGAGACTGGGATGAACACAAGCTAACATTAGAAACTCATTGTTCCCATTTCCCTTTGACTGCAGTTTTGGCTTCCGAACAGGTCCTGGTTCAAGCCAGGAACACATCAAAGAGCCCTAGTGCTGAGAGGCTAGCATGACCTTTGGACTGGACCACATTATGCAAGAACTGGTTTTAGTCATTTTGTTAAAGTTCCATTGTGTGTGTTAGGATTAAGTTTAGGAATAGATTGTTTATCATTAGGAAAGTTAGTCATAGGTAAAGTGTATGGAATAAAATAAAATATAGATTACTATTGATAGAATGGTATAATGTTTTTAGAAGTTGTACTAGTACTTCTGAGGGACATTAGCCAAGCATAAGGAACAGAAAGATAATTTTGGGTTTGTTCTTCCTCATGCTTGAAGAAACAGTTGGTGGGCGGGGGACACCCCCATGCACTTGGCTTTGTGTTCACATAGAAGATATGTGAGTCTGTGCAAAATTAGGAGATAAAAACCCTCTATATTTCTCAATAAAGGGGCTTCTGCACTAGACAGAGTCCAGTCTCTTTCTTTCTCCCCACTTTCTTTCTTTCCTCATATCTATCCATCCTAACAGAATCGCCGCCGCCGCCACATCTTTCCAGGGATCATCAAATCCTGCAGGGGCTGGTCCCCAGCAGAAATTCAATAAAGAGATAGATATCATAAAAAGAACTAAACAGAAATTCTAGAGCTAAAGATTCAATAAAAAGCTGAGCTTGGTGGCTCAGCCTGTAATCCAGCGCTTTGGGAGGCTGAGGTAAGTGGATTGCCTGAGCCCACGGTTTCAAGACCCGCCTGGGCAACTTGGTGAGACCTCATCTCTACAATAAATTAAAAAATTAGGCGTGCGTGGTAGCACGCGCCTGTAGTTCCAGTTACTTGGAAGGCTGAGGTGGAAGGATTGCTGGAGCCCAGCAGGTCTAGGCTGTGGTGGCCAGGTGCAGCCACTGCACTCCAGTCTGGGCGACAGAGTAAGACTCCAACTCAAAAAAAAAAAAAGATTCAATAAATGAAATAAAAATACAATTGAGAGCTTCAAGAGCAGACTAAATCAAGCAGAAGAAAAAATTTCTAAACTTTGAAATAACCCAGTCAAAGGAAAAGAAATAAGTAAGAATTTTATAGAATGTAGGAGACCTATGAGACTTATAGGACACCACTAAGCAGACACATAATTGTATTATAGGAATTCAGAGAGAAGAGATGGAGAAAGGGACAAAAAACACACTGAATAAAATAATAGCAGAACACTTCTCAAGTGTTAGGAGAAATAGGGACATTCAGTTCCATGAAGCTTACTGGTAGAGGCAAATGTAAAATCAAACTCAGAATATTCTAGCACTGTAATGATGCTATGTAAATCTTTCAAATCTTTAATATGAAGATTAAAAGTAAAAATGGTTAAAAAAAAAGCTGCAACTGTAATCCATTATTAAGGAAGACACAACATATAAAGATATAAATTAAGGAAATGAAAATATAAGTTGTTGGGAGAGGTGGATAAAAGTCTAGACTATTTTTACAGAATCAAAGTCAAGTTGTTATCAGCTTAAACTAGTTTATTATTACTACAAGATTGTTTATGTTAGGTTTATGGTAACTACAGAAAAGAAATTGCAACAGACACACACACACACACACACACACACACACACACACATACACACAGAAGAATCAAAGCATGGTAACACATATACATACAAAAACATGCATATACAAACACACACACACAAATCCCAACCTATGAAAAGACAAACAATAAGACAGGAAGAAATGAACAAAGAATATGCAAAACAGCCAGAAAACAATGAACAAAATGGCAGTGAGAGAGGATATAACTAGAGGAAAGGTAGGCAGACAGACAGAACAGGTTCCCCCATAACAAAGTAGCAAAATTCCTACAGGTCTCTCAGACTGACTCATGTCAGTAAACAAGCTCCCTACAACCCTTGCAAGCTCAGCCAAGAAAATGTTCACTGCCAGGATTAGAAAACAAACCCAGCAGCTTGCTGCGAAGTGCCAAGCAATCAGCTCATTATTAGGTCCCTACCTCCAGCTAATTGGTTCTTAAAACTGACTAATCAGCACAACGATGCCAAGCAATCAGTTCACAGCTAGTACTAGCCAATCGGCTTGGTCTTAGGATTATTTAAGCACCAGGTTTCATTTCCAAATCAGCAATCCTCTCAGGTTCCCTCCCACTGTGGGAGTTTTTCTGTCCTCTCAATAAATTCTGTTTTCTCACTTTCTCCTGGGTGTGCGATAAGAACCCAGACCTGAAGAGCTGCTGAAGATCATTGGAACTAAAGAGCCACACACGCTGGAGGCTGGCTTGCCAGTCAAAGGAGCTGGCTGAACTGAAAGAGCTGCCAGCAGAGAGTGTGACTCTGGTGCTGAGATACTTCTTGGGGCTAGCTCACCAGCCTATTAGAGCCCACAGTCTCAGGGCTTGGCTTGCCAGCCCATTGAGCTGACATTCTTTGGAGCTCAGCTTGCCGATCCATTGAGCTGACACTCTCATAGTCCTGCTGACCAGAAAATCTGCATCAGGAGTATGTCCTTACCTTTTAATAATAATCTTTTATGTAAATGGATTAAATTTCAAATTGAAAGATGTAAAGTGACTGAATGGATAAAAAAAAAAATGGCCCAGTGGTATGCTGTCTACAAGAGACTCACTTCACTTGTGAGAACATGTATAACTTGAAAGTGAATATATGGGAAAAGATATACCATGCAAATGTAAACCAAAAGTGAGAGGAATATCTATGGTTGTATCAGATGAATAAACCTTAAGTCAAAAACCATAAAAAGTGACCAAAAAAGGTTATTATATAATGATACAAGGGTCAATTCAGCAAGAGAATATAACAATGGTAAACGTATATGCATTCAACATCAAAGCACTCCAACGTATAAAGCAATTATTGTTAGATCTTAAGAGAGAAACTGCAATACAACAATAGTAGGGGACTTTGACACCCTGCTTTCAGCAATGATAAGATCATCCAGGAATAAAACCAACAAAAAACATAGAATTTAAACTGCACTCTGGGTCAAATTGATCTACCAGACATTCCCAAGCCATTTCATTCAACAGCAACAGAATATAGCTTTTTCTCAATTGCATGTGGTACATTTTCCAGGATAGACAAATGCTAGGCCAAAATACCAGGTCTTAACAAATGTAAAAAGATAGAGGTAATTTCAAATACCTTGTCTGTCAACAAAAGTATAAAACCAGAAATCAATAAAGGAAGTATGTTTGTAAACTTTATAAACACATAGAAATTAAGCAACATGCTACTGAATAATCAATAGGTTAATAAAGAAATTAAAAGGAAAATTAAAAAATTTTTTGAGACAAATGAAAATGGAAACACACATATAAAACCCATAGGATCCAGCAAATTTTTTCTAGATGAAAGTTTATAGCAATAAATGCCTATGTCATAGAAATAGAACAATCTCAAATAAACAACCTAATGCAAGACCTGAGACTATAAAACTACTAGGAAAAAATATGGGAAATGCTTCGTGACGTTGGATTGGGTAAGAAATTTTTGGATAAAACCTCAAAAGTCAAGACAGCAAAAGCAAAAATAGACAAGTAGAAAAATACATCAAACTGAAAAGCTACTGCACAACAAAAGAAGACTCAACAGAGTGAAGAAACAACCTAAAGAGTAGGAGAAAACATTTGCAAACTGTACAGCTGACAAGTGGTTAATATTCAGAATACATAAGTAACTCAAAAAACTCAATAAGAATAAAACAACAATCTGACTGAAAAATGGGCTAAATACCTTAATAGATATTTATCAAAAGAAGACATACGCATGGCTAACAGGCATATGAAAAATGCTTAATATCACATATTATCAGAAAAATGCAAATTCAAACCACAAGATATCATTTTACTCCAGTTAGAATGACTATTATCAAAGAGACAAAAGGTAACTAGTGTTGATGAGAATGTTTACATTACCACATTTGGTGGAAATGTATGGAAAACAGGATGAATATTTCTCAAGAAACTAGAAGTATAACTACCATATGATCCAGCAATATGCTAGGTATATATCTAAAGGAAAAAAAAGTCAGTCTGCTGAAGCGATATCTGCCCCCCATGTTTATTGCTGTACTATCCACAATATCCAAGATATGAACTTAATCCAAGTGTCTAACAATGATCAAATAGCTAAAGAAAATGTGTTGTATATACAAAATAAAATGCTATTCAGCAATAAAAAAGAAGAAAATTCTATCATTTGTCCATGAATGTAACTGAAGGACAGTATGTTAAGTGAAGTAAGCCAGACAAAGAAAGACAAATATTTCATGCTCTTACTCATATGTAGAATCAAAAAAATTGATCTCACAGAAATAATGAATAATATAGCAGTTACCAGAGATTGGGAAGAACAAGGAGGATGGAAAAAGGTTGGTCAATGGGTACAAAGTCACAATTAGAAAGAAAGCGTAAGTTCTGATGTCCGATTTCACAGTAAAGTGACTATAGTTAAAGATGAGATACTGTATTGTTTCAAAATAATTAAAAGAGAAGGTCTTGAATGTTCTCACCACGAAGAAATAACAAATGCCTGAAATAGTGGATATTTAATTACTCTGATTTGATTATTGTTCACTGTACACACATATCAAAATATCACATTGTACTATATAAATATACACAATTATTATGCTTCAATTTAAATAAAAATAAATAAATAAAAACTATTAGAATAGCTATAAAAATTATGAAAATCAATCTCAGAACTTTGGAATTCAAACAAAGTGTGCAGTAAATCAAGGAGCATTTATTCAAGAAATAAAAAGTTGAATCTCAGTAACACAGTGGCAGTTTTACTCTCCTTGTCCCTCTCCCTCTCTCCTTGTTCTGCAGCTGGGAAAACAAAAAGCTTTACAATCAAGGTAACTGAGAAACCAATATCCTAGAAGCTACTGAGTGAGATAGAATGGTTTGGAGTTCCCCTAAAAGCTCATCTATACAAATGTTACTATTTTCCCTGTCTGGCAGCTGTCTGGAAAAGCTCACACTCTTTGTTTGTTTGTTTTCTGAGTTGGAGTCTCACTGTCGCCCAGACTGGAGTGCAGTGGCTGCTCCCGGCCACCACAGCCTCGACCTGCTGGAGCTCCAGTGATCCTTCCGCCTCAGCCTTCCAAGTAGCTGGAACTATAGGCGCGCGCTACCACACCCAGCTAATTTTTTAATTTATTGTAGAGATGTGGTCTTGCCTGCCCAGGCGGGTCTCGAACCCGCGGGCTCAGGCAATCCACTCACCTCAGTCTCCTAAAGGTGCGGGATTACAGGCTGAGCCACCAAGTCTGGCTTTTTTTTTTTTCTTCAATTTTTATTATAAAGATGTGAGGTACAATTCAGGGTTAGGTATACAAACATTGATCATGCAAGTACCCCTGTTGATGAGGTATGACCCTCCCTCTCCTAGCAGTTTTCCTCAAGTGCCAATCCCACCCCTCCCCCGCAGCTTCCCATTACTGTCAATTGCTTTCTTATGGCATTATAATTGTTCAAGGTCCTCTTATGAGTAAGAACATATGGTACTCTGTTCTTTGTTTCTGTGATAAATCACTGAGTATGATTGACTCCAAATCCATCCAGGTTGCTGCAAAGTCCATATATTTGTCCTTCTTTATGGCTGCATAATATCCCATTGTGTATATGTATGTTTGTTGCAGCTCACACTCTTATTTGACCTCACTGATAGCTCACTCTGTGTAAACAGCACTGTCCTTAGGGCACTTGTTAAAAAATATGAGTAAACCGGGTGCAGAGGCTCAAGTCTGTAATCCCAGCACTTGGGAGGCCAAGGTGAGTGGATTGCCTGAGCCCATGGGTTTGAGAACAGCCTGGGTAACTTGGTGAGGCCTCATCTCTACAATAAATTAAAAAATTAGGGGAGCATGGTAGTGCATGCCTGTAGTTCTGGCTACTTGGAAGGCTGAGGTGGAAGGATCACCTGAGTCCTGCAGGTTGATGGTGGGGTGACCATGAGTGTGCCACTGCACTCTAGTCTGTGCGATGGAGTGAGACTCCAACCCCCCGCCCCAAATGAGTAGCAATTGTTTAATATAATAGCTTCCTGAAGCAGTAATGCCAGTTGGGGCTAACGAGACTTGAACACTTAAAAGGTAAACTCTGAGGAATGAAATGTTCATGGGGGAGCTTTGAAAAGCTCTGACATACTGTGAAAAATATCGAAGGCCATGCACATATCCAGCTTTATGTGCATTCCCAGGAAAGATTTGGTAAGGTTGATTCTGAGGCTTTAGTTGCCTATGGACCTCTACATGTATGGGAAATGAAGCCTAAGTAAGGTTGTAAACTTCCTGAAGAAGCATTGACAGCATGCCCAAACATACATACATAACACACAATCACAAACACACACACACACACACACACACACACACACACACACACACACAGCCCCTTGCCAAAGGTTGAGAGATTTATTGATTCAAGACATTTAAGTAAATCTCTGATCATTAGCGGAAGCCTAAGTTAACTGACCAGACTGCAGTAGCTATACACACAAAAAATGGAGACTTTACAGATTTAGTTCAGGAAAATCACGAAACAAATAATCATGAGCAACAACAACAAAACATGGTGGAGAAGAGATAGGAATCTGATTTCTAGTGTTGACAGACCATGTTATTTGAAATGTCACGTTCCCAACAAAAAATTATAAGGCACACAAGGAAACAGGAAACTGACTCATGCACAATAAGAATTTAAAAAAGCAGTCAATACAAACTTATCCTGAGCAATAACAGACATTAGATTTACTAGACAAAGACATCAAATCAGCTGTTATATATTCAGATAACTAAACTAAGACATGTCCAAAAACATAAAAAATTATATGACTCATGTCTCACTAATTAGAGAATGTCAATACAGAGACAGGAATTATAGTTACAAAAACAACCAAATAGAAATTCTGGAGTTGAAAGGTATGCTAGTTTAAATAGAAAATAACTGGAAGGTCTTGTTATGGGTTAAATTATGCCCTTCCACCAAATTTATATTTCATAGTCCTAATCCCCAGCACCTCAGAATGTAAACTTATTTAGAGACAGGATTTTTAAAAATGCAATTAAGTTGAAAAACATCATTACAATGAGCTGTAATTCAATATTACAGATGTCCTTATAAAAAGGGAAAATTTGGAGACAGGCACACTCACATATAGAGCCCCATGGAAACACCAGGGAAGATATACAGGTGATATGTCTACAATCTAAGGAACACCAAAGTTTGCTGGTGTTCCACCAGAAAAGAGAAGCATACAACAGATAACAGTCCTGAGAAGGAACTGACAATCCTTTTGAGATCTTGATCTCAGATGTCTTTGGAGCTCCAGAACTGTGAGACAATAGATTTTTGTTTTCTAAGTTTCCCAGTTTATGGTACTTTGTAATATAGTCCTGCTAAGCTAATACAATGCTCCACAGCAGATTTGTGCAGGCAGAAGAAAGACTCCACTAGCTTCAACTTTAACTGAAATTATCTAGTCTAAGAAACAAAGGGAAAAAAAGAATAAAGAAGAACAAAACAAAACTTTGTAGACCTGTGGGTCACCATCAAGCATACCAAAATATACATAATGCAGTTCAAAAAAGAAAGACAGTAACTTAAATACATAGAAATAAAGAGCACAGGCAAAGATACTTACATAGGTAACTATAAAAATTAGTATAAATGTATTTGTGTTAAATTCTCTTTTATACTATATAATTTAATTGACAACTACATGATGCAATAATGATAAAACTGTGTTGATGAGTTTATAATGTACAAAAAGGTAATTTGTTTGATAATAACAACAGAAGAAGGGGGAAGCCACATAGGAGCAAAGTTTTCATAAGTGATTAAAATTTAGTTACAATATGAACTAGATATTTTAAATTAAGATATTAATTTTGATCCTTGAGTGACCATTAAGAAAATAATTAAAAAACTATAGAAGAAATAAAATAAATAAAATTGTTTACTAAAAATATTTATTTCATACAAAACAGGCAGTAATTGAGGAATAGAGAGAAAAAAAAAACCATGGCATATCACACAAACAGCATCACAACAGATAGAAATTCCATCTTATCAAAAATTACATTAAATATAAATGGACCAAGCAATCAAAAGATGGAGATAAGCACAATGAATTAAAATATATTATAAACTCACCATCTACAGTCTACAAGAGGTGCACTTCAGAAACAAATATATAAATAGGTTGAAAACATAATTATGAAAACATTAACCCTAAAAATAGCTTGAGTGGCTATATTAATAGAAGACAAAATAGTCTTAGACAAAAATTATTCCTAGAGACAACTAAGGTTATTTTATCATAAAAAAATGGTCAATCTACCAGAAAGGCATAAAAAATGATAACATTTATGCCCCCAATAACAGAATGTTAAAATACAAGTAAAAAGAGCACTGCAGTGTGAAATAGACATTTCCACAAAAATAGTTGATAACTTTAAATATCTCACTTTCAATAGTGGAAAGAACAACTAGGCAGATCAACAGTGAAACAAAAGACTTATACAACATTATAAGTCAACTAGTGATAATAAAAATCTGTAGAATCCCATTCAACAACAACAGAACATAGTTTTTTCAAAAGTGATGCTAGGTGGGGTGCAGTGCAAAAGCCATGGATACTCTGGCTTATTTCTAAAATGAATTTTAGAGTGGCCCGCAAAGTTTTAAACAAAATTTATTAAAGAAAAAGAAAATAAAGGGAGACATGCCAGAGCTGGCATAGGTGAGAAAAACTGCACTTTTGCTCTTTACAATAGACTCCCTATACCTTCACAGTGATTGATATGCTAAATAGGGTAGAACCCAGATAACCACTACTCTGGAGACTGACATCTCTGGGCTCCTGATGAGAGGAAAGAAAGGGAGGAGTGGTTTTTTTCCTGATCACATTGTCTTTTGCAGGAGACTTGTCAAACATTTCTAATTTACAAGTTCCTCAGCTGAAAAATGGTCTTATTATTTTTCTATGGCTTTGGTTAGTTAAGGGGGTGGTATTCAGACAGGGAACCTGAAATTTTCTTAGTGATTATAATGCTAAATCATGAATTGAAAGGTTGGGCTACCTAGTATTACATCT
Organism: Carlito syrichta; assembly: GCF_000164805.1. Taxonomy (NCBI): domain Eukaryota; kingdom Metazoa; phylum Chordata; class Mammalia; order Primates; family Tarsiidae; genus Carlito; species Carlito syrichta. Next base: position 729,110 of record NW_007250790.1, on the reverse strand, counting down.
GATGGGGTTTTCTTTGGATTTGCCAAGGGGGTAGGATAGGCTGCCAGATTGGTCTACAGAATAATGTAATTTTAAAATGTCTAAACACTTCCTAAAACCTGCCTATGGGGAAGAAGTTAGGTTTAGGTGTGTCATTTGGGTGAGGCATAGAGGAAGCAATGCAGCAAAACACATGAAATAGCAGAAACAGTTTATTACTTACAAATCCCAGAGAGGAGAGGGCAGCATACCTTGCAGATTCAACTGGGAGAGACACCTGTGGGCCAAAGCAATAAATAAAATTTCCCATAACAGATATTGGACTAAAATTCATATGGAAATTCAAGGGACCCAGAACAGCCAAAGCAATCTTAAAAAAATAACAAAGCTGGTGGGCTGCATTTGCTTATTTCAAACTTTTCTATAAAGTCACAATAATAAATTATCACAGTGTGGTACTCACACAAAGGTAAATATATAGTTCAGTGAACTAGAATATAGACTTCATAAATAAACCCTTAAATTTAAAGTCAATTTGTTTTTTGCAAAAACAATTCAATGGGAAAAGAACAGTCTTTTCAACAAATGGTCCTGGGACAACTGAATATCCACGTGCCAGAAAATGAAAGTGAACCCCTACTTCATACCATATACAAAAATTAACTCAAATGGATCATAGAGCTAAATGCAAGAACTTAAAGTATAAAATTTTAGAAGAAAATTTAAGTGTAAAGCTCTGTGACCTTGGTTTAGGTAATGGCTTATTAGATATTAGACACAAGTAACAAAAGAAAAAATAGATAAACTTGATCAATTTTTTAAAAAAATTGCGCTTCAGTGGACTTTAAATGAAAACTCATGGAATGGAAAAAATAATTATAAATCATATATTTGATAAGGGATTACTATCCAGGATATAAAAAAATTCTTTCAACACAACAATAAAAACACAAATAACCCAATTTAAAAATGGCAAAGAATTTCAGTAGACATCCCACCCAAAAATACACAAGTGGACAATAAACACAAGATGGTCAACATTATTAGTCAATAGGAAAATGCATACAAAAATCAGAATAAAATATCACTTCACATCCACTTGATTGACTAGAATAAGACAGACAATAACAAGTGTTGGTGAGAATTTGTAGAAAATGGAACCCTTATATATTGGTGTTGGGATTCTAAAATTATATATCTCCTTTGGAAACAGTTTGGCAATTTCTCAAAAGGTTAAACACAATGTTGTCATATAATCCAGCAATTCCACTTCAAGACACTTTCTTTGGGAATTGAAAATGTATGTCCATACAAACTTTGTATATAAATGCTTATAGCAGCAAAATTATCCATAATAGCTAATAATGGAAAAAACATCTGTCAACTAATAATGGATAAATGTGATATATCAATATAATGCTATTGAGCAATAAAAAGAAATGAAGTGTTGATACTTGCTACAAAGATGAACCTTGAAAATGTTAAGTGAGAGAAGTCAGACACAAAAGATCACATATTATATAATACCATTTATTAGAAATATGAAGAATAAATGCATAAAGACAGAAGTAGATTAGTGGTTGCCTAATATTTGGAGATAGAGGCTCAACTCTTTTGTTCCAAATGTGTAGGTATAATACACATTAACTTATAGGCAGTAAATCATATTTTTTCGTGTGTGTTTCAACATGTTCTTTTCTGTACTTGTATATTCATTTTTGTCAGGGAAAAATGTTTAAACATATCAAGATCCATCCACTAAAAGTTATTTCATTGAAATTTCTGCTAAGATTACATTTAATTTTTAAATTAATATAAATAATGTTAAAATATTTATAATATTAAACATTTTTATCCATCCAAATGGAGGATGTCTCTATTTAGTCAATATAAAAAGTTTAAAAATTTGCAGGAAGAAACAAATTGATTATTACACTGAAAAACAAGAAAAAAAAAGCTGCAGAGTCATTTAAAAATATATGCTTAAATATAATTACAAAAATCTCACTGAACACATCAGTAATAACAATCCATATGAATAGACATATTCTATCCCACATGAATAGATATATTTATTAAATATTAAATAAAAAAGACATATGTGATTGAACAAGTTCAACTATATGTTGCACAGGGGAATACTCTTGAAATAAGGCTAAAAATGAAGGTATTTGCAAATATATACTAGAAAAATGAATAGTAAACTAAGTAGTGTTGGCAATAAAAATAAAAGTTAAATAGAATTTGAGATCAAAAGCATTATAAAATAAATATCTTGATATAAGTTAAATATGCCATACACAATAAAGATAAAACAGTCACAAATATTTATGTATTAAAAGATAAAGCATCAAAGTATATAAAGCAAAAAATATTTGCTGAATAGCATAGTCTTTGAAAATAGATGCAGTTGTATAAAAATGGATAAAATAATTTGTCTAATACTACAAAAATATATGAAATGTTGTACAATATAAACAGGACACAGTGAATTCTTATAATATTATGTTGCCTCAACATTCATATGGAACATAGTTTTAACTTGGTCATACTAGAACAGGACTTAGTGACTCTTGGCACAGTTTCCAGTTCTTGGACTCTTTTCAGTTCCTAAAGTCAAATCAGTTATCTGCCTCATACAACTGCCTCCTGGCAACCACCTCTTTATGTACTCTACATGGACTGTGCAGATATGATGTAGTGAGCACTTCTCAGTCAAAGCATGACTCCAGTGAACTTCTGCTTGCTCTAAACTTGCCTGTTAGAGCTCCCCTGAGGAAACCCATTTGAGCAATACCCTGGACCCTAATAAAGGCTTTGGCCCACAGGTGTATCTCTCTCTCAGTTGAATCATGCCACCTTCTTCTCTCTGGATCTGTAAGTAATAAACTGCTTCTGCTATTTCATGTGTTTTGCTGAGTTGCCTCATCTGTGCCTCACCCAAATGACATACCTGAACCTAACTTCTTTCCCAGTCAGAAATCTTTTAGAGAGAGGCTATCTTGGTGGGAATAAACAAATCAGATAAGAGCCACAAGGGCATCTGCCAGATAAAGAAGCATCCAGTGAAAGGCATATTGTAAACATCTAGTACCAAATCCCCTATAGTCTTGTAAAGGCAGGGTTGGAGCTTATGGCCACTCTCCAGTGAGAATGACCTCGAGTCCAAATTAGAAAACAAAACAAAATGGAAATGTGCATTCTTTTCAAATGTTAAAGAAATACTTCCCAGTAAAAATAAATACTTAATATTTGAGAAATTTTAAAATATCCTCTTAAATAACTCATGAACACAAGTAAGAATTTAAAACTGCATTTACAGACTATTTAGAAATTAAGGACAATGTAATGGCAGAAACATAGAAACAACTCGAGTGGTCATCAGGTGTAGATAAAGTACATAAATTGATGGTACATAGTCCAATAAATTATGATACATAGACTAAATAAAAATTGTACATGTTTTGTGTTCTGAATTACTTTGCAGTGGTTTTTAAAATAAGGCAATATCTATGATAGATTGGAAAGAGATTGACATTATACATTAATCAATATAATTAATATAGATAAATATATGTTTTATCTAATTTTTGAAAAAAATTTATACATTTGTGCATATTTGTGTAAACAAAAGGCACTATGGGATTAATACCCATAAAAAATCAAATCACTAACAATGATTATATTGAAGAGGAAGGAGAACGCTATAAATTTTGTTTTGGATGCTTCTATATTGTTTGCACTGCTGTCCGGAGTAAATATTGCTTTTGTGTGTGTGTGTTTATAATTAGTGAATGAAAAATACTTTTAAAGACAGAGATTAAGTAGTATGAGGATATCTGTCAAACTATACAAAGATTATTTCCTGGCTCTAAATGCTATGGTATATATTAATAAAGGGTACCAACTCAAATAAGACTTTGACTCAAGAATCTAGAAAACAAACAAAATCTTTCTAAAGATAGTAAGATACTGAAAGTAGAAAATACAACTAGTCATAATTAGAAAATATCATGTTATTATTCTCATATACTTTGATCTTATGTTTAAAAAAATTCCTTTATTTCTATTTAAGCATTAGGACTAAAACAAAACATACCAGTTTTCCCTATGATAGATGAGAAACTTAGCAATCTTTTTCTTTTTCATCTTTCCTTCATTTTTTAGTTTTTATTTAAATAATCTGACTTATGAGATCCAGTGTATTATTTAATTATTATGTTCACACTTTTTCCTCAGTCAAGATTATTCTTTAACACCTGGATTCAGTTCTATAAGCCATTAACTATATTATTATAACAAATTTTAGTTTTTAGTGTAGCTCAGTTCTTAAGCCATTTTGTGAAATCTTATCTTTCCTATTCTCATTATTATTGATATAAATGATTTCTCATTATCATTAATATCTATAGGAATTATTTCCCCTACTTTTCTTTTTAAGAAGAATATATGAATAGTGAGTCTTAAGATTATTTTCACCCAATATTTTGGTTGACTGTTTTTGGCAATATGGATTCAGACTAAGAATCAATTCATCATATGCTGCAAATATGTTACATACATGTTATATATACATGGTGTATATTAATCTTGTTTTTCTTAGATACAGAAGTTTAAGGGTTTAAGTTTACTAATTTCACATACATATTATATGGGTTATAATAAAACATCAATTTACTTAACATAAAATACCATTCAATATATGCTGGCAAAAGTGAATCTAATTCCTTAAAGAGAAAGAAATATTTATACTTTAATTACATAAGAAGAAATAAATGTTTATATCTGTTAGTTGCACTTTGGTTTACAGTAGGTCATCACATATGTCTGATTTTATCAACTAATTAAAGGAAAAATAAAATTACCACTTTCTCATGTATTTATTTACTACCTGACTGTTGAAGACCATCCAGGTACCTAGGAAAACTTTAGACATTGGAAGTATCATTCTTTCAATTATTGGTATTTCTGAGGTATGTCACTCTTAATGCAAATGATCTTTCAGAGATGAACATAATCATAGTATAGTTGTCCACAATTCTATTTTAGAGTCATCTCTTAATACATACATCCAAGAGTTGACTATGTTAACAACACCTTCCTCTATCACAATTTTTATTGCAATGATTGTACGTCTTGTGCAAACTCAGAAAATATTAACTTTCTTTTTAAAAAATTTTAATTTTTTATTTTGAATATGAGGGACACAATTCAGGGTTGGGTGTACAAATGTTCATTATGGAGGTATCCTTGTTAATGAGGTGTGACCCTCTTCCCCTGGCAGTTTCCCACTACTGCCAATCCTTTTCTTATAGTATTATGACAATTAACATTCTTTACCGGTTTCTTTGTATTTAGATTCTTTGCCAACTGATTTAAAATTACCAGTGCTGTTATTCTACAATAGAACAAACACCCTTCCAGGTTCCATAGTATATGAGACTAATAAGACTATTCCTGTTTATAAAGAAATTACAAACAAGATAGAGAAGATAGCTATTTATACACAGATAAATAAAAAATAATAAAAGACATTATTATTATTATTACTAAAAGCAGGATTTATTAAGAGGACGGAAAAGCTCCCATAGTGGGAGGAAACCCAAGGGGGTTGCCCAAAGGCATTGTTTTGAATAATCATAAGAGAAATTGTGCCACTGTATTGAATAAAAATAATTTTATAATGTTGCTCCACTCAAAAACATCAATAGCTTCCCATAAATTACTGCTTAACAGAAATTAAATTTCTTTCATGTATATTCATACTTACCATTCTCATCTTATATTTCTCTGCTATTTTAGTGTTTTTGTCCCTCTTAAACCGTCTCTCTCAAAGGCCCAGCAAAAATCTTGCTTTCTCCACTAATTCGGTTTACCTTAGGTAAGTCCTAGTAAAGCATATTTCTGTCATAGTTACAATAAGATAATTCAATATTGGCCCTGTTTTGGTTGTATGTACACACACATACACAAACATACCACATACACATACATATAGTACCTCCCTCTACTCATTAGGATTTAGTACAGTGCATTGCAGGGCGCTGATACGGGTTTATTAAATATTTAATTTTTCATTGGCATGTGTTTTTTCTAACAAAGTTTTCTGGATTTACCGAATAAACTTCTTTTAAAAATAATATCTTATTGCCATGTCCTTTCATCTTCCTCTCATTGTTACCTTCAGTTTATGCTCTCAACATAGCTGTGACCAAGATTGTCTTGAGGCAAGCTCCATCAAGTTTAACATTTCTATTTCCTTTGAATGTCATCAATGGCTATTTTATTTCCTTTCCTTTCTTTTTCCCAGAATGAAATCAGCTTATCCTTCACATTTTTATGATTATTTTCATTTGCATTCATAAACCATTCTTTCCGACTCGGCATACACTTAAAAGATCGCCCTTCAATGTGAGAAGCCTACTTGCAGTCTATTCTACAAGTTAAAATGCTAAGCATTCTTTTATTTTAAAGTATGCTTTCTTTATAACATTAATTCCCTTAGCATATAGTACTTCACCAGGAGAAAAATATAACATTTGCTTTACCCATACTTGAACAAGCCTCGATTTTATTATGGTGAATATTTTTTTGTTTTCATTGAAATTTTAGCTAATTGACTATATACTTTTCTACAATTGGTTGTATTATTTTAAAACTCATTATTTCCACTCAATTTCCCACTTCTAAATTCTCCATTAAAATATAGAGACTCATTCAACTATTTAGTTTTTCTGTTAATCATTCGTGCCTGTGTGTGTGTATGTGTGTTTAATATAGCACACAAACAGAAAAGTTCACAAAACACAAGTGCATAACTCACTTTTATCACAAAGCAAATACTTGTGTTATACAACCCTAGGCCAAACAAAAGAATATTGTCAGCTTCAAAGAAACTCCCTTCCTGTGCCCTCCCAATCACTACTCATCTTCTTCCCCAGCAAAGGTGACTACAATGCTGATTTTCCTGCTTTATTTTATAGTTTTATATTCTAGACATGTATCCTTAAATACTATAGTTTAGATAGAATAATGTAATACGTGATCTTTTATAGCAGGCTCACAGTATGACTGTGAGATCTATTCAGGTTCTTGAATGTAGGAGTGGTTCATTTATATGCAACTGTGTTCTATAGTATTCTGCTGATAAACATAACATAATATACTAATCTATTCCACTGCTAAGGAACATCTTGGCTGCTTTCTGCTTTTAGGCTACAAATAATACTGTTATGAAAATTTTTTACCATTCTATTTCAGGCATATATAATATGTTGAGCATATACCTAGAAATATAATTGCTAGATTATAAATTATACATTTGTTCAGCTTATGTAGATATTGCCAAACAATTCTGCAAAATGTTAGTACCAATATATATAATCCAACCAACATTGGGGAATTCCATTTGTTCCAAGTTCTTATGTATTTTTGGTGTTGTCATTTTTTTTTTTCATTTTTAACAATTCTGAATGTAGAGCCCTGTCTATGAGGGTACCTCAGTGAGAGTTTAATGTGCATTTCTCTGGCTACAAACAAAATTATATGTTTATTGACTGTTTGGATATCCATTTTTGTTAAGTGTCTAGCTCTCTTGTCCATTATTCCATTGGGTTGCCTGTCTTGTCCTTGATTTGAAATTCCTTTTTAATTCTAGACATAGGTCATTTGTCAGTTACATGAAGTTTACCCTTTAACTCTTTTCCTTTTTCTGCTGATGGACAGAAAGTCTTAATTTTAACATGTCAAATCAAACAATCTTTTCCATTCCATTTAGCAATTTTTATGTTCCTTCTAAGAAGGAAAATGCCAATTTCATAGAGATATTCTCTCTATAATTTTTTGCATTTAGATCAACAATCCACCTGAAATTGATTTTTGTGTATGGTGTGGGATAAGTAGGACATTTTGAAAATAAATGCATATGAATATCTATTCATCCTAATATAATTTATTAGGATGTTTACTCTTTTTTTTTGAGTTGGAGTCTCACTCTGTCACCCAGACTGGAGTGCAGTGGCCGCTCCCGGCCACTGCAGCCTCGACCTGCTGGGCTCCGGCGATCCTTCTGCCTCAGCCTTCCAAGTAGCCGGAATTACAGGCGAGCGCTACCATGCCCGGCTGCTTTTTAAATTTATTGTAGAGATGAGGTCTCGCTGCCCAGGTGGGTCTCGAACCCGCGGGCTCAGGCAATCCACTCACCTCAGCCTCCCAAAGGCGTGGGATTACAGGCTGAGCCACCGAGCCCGGCTAGGATGTTTACTCTTATTCTACTGCTCTGCAATGCCACCTTTATCACATATGAGTTGTTAACACATGTCTGGTCTGTTTCTTTCTCTCTTTTTTTTTTTTTTTTTGGTGTCTTCAGCTGTTGTTTATTGTCAAGCAGGTTGGCTTTATAGGCCTGGAAGCAGCTGCAGTGGTGGGGAAATTGGAAGTGGAGGGTGGAGTGTTTGTCTGCAGTGACAGCTGAGTAAAGTGCAGGAACAGAAGGGCACAATGCACAAGTGGGGAGAAAGAGCACGTTGGGGAAGCAAGTAAGGGCAAGAGCCAGAATCTGCTTTAACTGGAACCACTTTCCCATGCTCAAAGACCCAACAATTGCTGGCTATCTCCAGAACCCAGGCCAAGGCTAGGAGTATTCTGGGCATCGATTTTTTTACAGGAACCGAACAGAGTACACAAAGGAGAGGGAGCTGGTGCCCTCTGGCCAATGGCTCTGTGGACCCCCAGTCCTGCATCCCTCCCCCATCACTTGCTTGGGTTCGGCCACACAATGGACCAGGCTCTGGGCCACCCCGCCAGAGCAGTCATGTTTCACAGAGGAATTAATCTTCCCTTGTATCTCAGCCCACTAAGTGCCACACTACAACCCAGAGTGAGTTCTGTAAGCATTGCCGGCCCAGTGGTTGGTGTAAGGGCATGGGACAGGGACTAGAGGAGGGGCTCTGGGATCTATCATGGCACAGGCACTACATGCATGGTGTTGTGAAGCCAGAGCCAGGGTACCATCCAGTCAGCACAATAACCACATCTGCCTTCTTGAGGAAGCCTCAGACCTTGCCAACATTCATGGTCAAGATCACCTGGAGGACCTGGTCCTCAACCCAGGCCTCCTAGATTGGGTCCTTGCCCAGAACAGGAAAGACGCAGTACAGGCGGGCCTAGTGAGCTGTCTGGTGATTCTGTGTCACAGCAATGAAGGGGGCTCCTAGGCAGTATCTGGCAACCTGATGAGCAGACCTGCAGACTTGGTGAGGAGGATTATGGCACCACTGCATAATCTTCCTCACCAAGCTCCTGAAATAATTGCAAATAGTAGATGCCAGTCTCTGCTTCCCAGGCAATCAGGTGCTGCATGTGAACCTCCTCCGGAAGGTAGTCCCCTTTGGCTGTTTCTCCAGACAGCATGATGCATCAGGCTGCATTGAGGACTATGTTAGCCACATCACAGCCCTCAGCCTGGGTAGGGTGCAGGCTTCTTGATAATGCTTTCCAACATCTGCCAGGCACAGATGACAGGCTTCCCAGCATGGTTGCACTGCCCAATCATCTTCTGAACAAGGAAAACCTCTACAGAAATCTCAGTGCCTAGATCACCATGAGCCACCATGATCCTATCACTGGCTTCCAGGATCTCATCAAACATCTGAACTCTCTCATGATTCCCAGCCTTGCTGATGAACTGATGTTCTTTCCTTTCTCAGGACCTTCTTGACTTCATGGCTGTCAGATGCCTTGCAGATGGATGACATAAACATCAAGTCTACATCCTGCTCCACCCCAGACTTTAGGCCCTGGATGTCCTTTTCTGACATAGCAGGAAGCTCCACGGCAGCCCCAGAAAGATTCACACCTTAAGAAACCACCATTTTCCACCTGGGTCACCAGGAAGTCAGCACCTTTCTCCTTCACCAGTGGAGAAATGAGCCCAACATCCACATGGATCTTGCTGCCCACCTCTACCTCCTGGCAGAGGTTCTTGTAGTCCAGCCACAGGATGTTCTCGTCACTCTTATCCAGGCAGGCATTGTCCAGTGTGATCCAGAGTGTGGCAACCTTCTTCAACTCCACCTCCATGGTGCCGCTGCCCTTGATGAGCCCAGCTCATGTCTCAAGTCCTTTAGTGTCCAGAACCACATCAATGCCCGGTAGAGAATGGGGTCACAAAGCAAATCTTTCTCTGGTTGTGCACATGTTCTCGATGGTCTCCACGTAGTACTTGTGAGTTCTGTGGGAGAAGTTTGGATGAGCCACATTCATTGCAAACTTAATCATCTCCAACATCTCCACTGATCAGGAAGCTGGGATGATGGTACAGATGATGACAGTGTTCTGGGTCATGATGGGTAGCCAGGCCGTGTCCAGGCAACACACGTGCTCCAGGAACGTGCCAGTCATGTCTGCATGCAGCTGCTGGGTCTGAATGAAGGCAGTCCCAGATTCACTATGGGCTTTGACATGGCTTCTGAGATCCTCCAGCATGGTCTGGCTCAGGTTACACTGCAAGTGTAGGTTGATTGGCTGCCTGGGATGGGATGCTTCTGGGTCTGTTTCTAATCACTATCAAATTGGTCTAATTGTCTGTCCTTCCTACAACTGACATTGATTCCTATAACTTTATTGTGTTTTGATATCCAGTAGACCAAATCTTTATACTTTCTATTCTTTTTAAAGTGCATCTTAGTTTTTCTTGCCATTTGTCTTTTCATATATTAATTGTATTTTTAAAATTACCTTGTCACTTTTCATAAAAACCCTGTTAGAAATATGTTTGGAATTGCAATAAATATATTTTGAGAAATGATATCAAATATTGTGACTTCTAATGCATAAGCATGGATTATCCTTCCATTTCTTTGATTTTGTTTTTCAAATTTTCTCATTTTTTTAGTTTTTGCAGTTATGGAACATCTGTCTTTATATCTACTGATAGCTGTTTGATATATTTGAGACTATTTTGAATAGTATCTTTTTAAAAATTATATTTTCTACTTGTTTCTAGTACTTAAAAATCCAATTAATTTTGTATATCAACTTTAAATACGTTACTAAACTCTTCTAATAGTTCATTTGAAAATTCTCTATACACATAATGATATCATCTGCAAATACAGTTTTAGTCCTTTCTTTCTAAACTTTATGCTTTTTATTAACTTCCATTTCTTACTTTACTGACTAGAACTGCCAGTATAATGTTGAACAAAATTGACTGTAATGACCACCTTTGTTTCATTTCCAATCCAAAAGCAAATATTTTAGAACTTCAGCATAAAATACAATGTTTGTCAATTTTATGAGAGTAAGTACATTTAAACTAGATACTGAAAGACTAGACTCTTACCTGGAGAACTAGAGCATAGGATTTAAAAAGTTAATTATAGAATAAAGAAGATTCAGAATATGAATTAAAGCCAAGATTGCAATGAAAGCCCTTCCTGGGTAGTGGGAGAGACTATTTGGGAGAGGCATTACATGTAAGAATTTATATGAAAGGGTTTTGTTTCTGTCTTCTACCAGAGTTAAATTGAGGGACGGGGGAGGGAAGGATAACAGAAATCTTGTGTTTACAGATCAGAAGATAAAAGGAATTTTTGCCTCACTTCTACTTTGTACCTGGATGCTGTCCTGGGGAAATGTGGAGGAGAGGGTAGAAGAATATTTAAGCACTCAGCCTCGAAATAATATCTGGGGAGAATAATTTAAAGGACAAAAAATGCATGTATTTTTCCAAATAGTCTGGACTAGTGGAGCATATTTACAAGGCCTCCTTTAAACGATGTTTACTGACTTATCCTCTTGTGTGATGTCAGCCACCTTAATTGATAGATGTTATAATAAAGGTTCTGAGAAATTCATCATTGTTTCTGTTGAGAGAAATTTGCTAGGGATCTTTTTTTTTTCTTATTATATTTCCCAATGTTCCCTTTATGAGATCCCTCAGGAAAGATTTCTGTTTAGTCTTAAAAAATAACTTGAAAATTTTCTCTTTTCCCCCATTTATTTATTGCCATTTTGAATTCTATAATTCACTAGAGTTTCTGTGTTTGTACTGGAAAAGAGATTTTGTGAACCTTTGTTAGCAAGACATTATAATTTTGAAGGATTTGTTTAAAAATATTTATTATGAGAAACTATATTCAAACATACAGACAAGTAGAGAGAACAGTATGTTGAACATCCACTTTTACCTAACACCTGGGCCAACAATAATATCAACAATGGTCACACTTGTTTCATTCATACCCCTACTACCACACTGGACTATTTTGAAGCAATTCTTAGACATTGTGTAATTTCATCTGCATTTATTTTAGTATGTATGTCTAAAGAATAAAGAACCTCCATTTGCACTGGGGAGGTAGAAAATTGTAAGAAAGTATGGCTTTCCTTTTAAAAAGAACAAACTAGGTGACCTATAAAACCAGTGTGAAAATTATTTCTAAGGATGCAAAGTAACCTAAATGAAATGAAATCCAGAAAATGGTGAGCTCCTTTTAGGAGAGAAGTGATCTGAGATTGCTTTTGTTCTTGGCAGAGCAGTGGGAAAAAGACCTCAGCAACAACAACAATAAAAACCAAACACAAAAATCACTATAGATGGGATGAAAAGAAATCAGCTGATGACAACTGATTTGTTAAAGGCCGAGTATGATCTGACTTGATGTTTCAGAACCTGAGTAGCCCCAGTGAAAGACAGTTAGACTCACCTGTTAACTCTTTCTCATGCTTCTTCATCAAAGTGTTCACACAGAAGATTGGAGATGGGGCAGAAGAACTCAGAGAAAACATCTGAGGCATGAGTCAGAGGGTTCCCATAGCTGGGGTAAGAGCAGGAACGCTGAGAGGGTCCTTCCTGTGGACTCAGAGAGGTTGAGGGTGGACCAGGGGCTAAAAGATTCCCTTTAGGTCTCTGAGCTTAGTGACAGGGGGAGGGAGAGAGGCTGAGAGGAATCATTCTTCTATATCCTGGACCTTCTGAAGGCTGAAAAGAGGGACAAAAGAACGGAGAAAAATTCATTAACCAATCAGATTTTAATCCCTGCTGAAGGGACGTTTGGATCCTCCCCACCTACCATCTGCAGCCAATGATAAGTTGAATTTAACTAAAGCAAAAGCAAAGCCCAGTTCCAGTTCAATGACAGAAGTTGACTCAAGTCCCACCCCTAGCATCTCCTACTGCTAATGGGGGTGAGGAAGTGATTTCTGAGTGTTTTTATTTCCATTTTTACTATTTTATATACAATATCTGACATACAGTAAAACATATTGAGACACAATGAAGCAGTAAAATGAGACCCATGATCGGAAGGGTCTATAAAATCAAACCTGGGTTGGCCCAAATGTTGGAACTATTAGACAGGGTCTTTGAAAGTGAAAAACAGGTTAAATACAGATGGTAGAAAATACACATGAGCAGATGGGCAATTCTAACAAAGATCAAAATTATTTTTCTAAAAAGCCAAGTAGAAATGCTACAAATAAAAAAAATTCAACGTCAGCGAGGGAGAAAAGAGGGAGGGAGAGAAGGGGAAGGAGAGACATACACAATAGCCTAGAAAATTATTATGCTATAACATCAGCAATAATTTCTTTTTTTATTTTAATTTTTATTTTATTTTAAAGATGTGGGGTATAATTCAGGGTTAGATATACAAATGTTGATTATGCAGGTACCCTTGTTGATGAGCTATGCCCCTCCCTCCCATAGCAGTTTCCCTCAACTGCCAATCCCCCACCCCTCCCCTGGCAGTTTCCTGCTACTACCAATCCCTTTCTTATGGTGTTATGATAATTGTTTAAGGTTCGTTTATGAGTGAGAACATATGGTACTCTGTTCTTTGTTTCTATGATAGATCACTGAGTATGATCAACTCTAAATTCATCCAAGTTGTTGCAAAGTCCATATTTTGTCCTTCTTCATGACTGCATAATATTCCATTGTGTATATGTATCACATTTTAAAAATCCAGTCCAGCTTCTATGGGCGGCATGGTTGGTTCCATGTTTTTGCTATTGTGAATAGAGTTGCAGCAAACATTCATGTGCAGGTATCGTTTTTGTAGAATAATTTGAGTTCCTCCAGGTATATTCCCAATAGGGGAATTGCTGGGTCATGTGGAAGGTCAATTTCTAGTTCTTTCAGAAATCGACACGTTGTCAGCGATAATTTCTTAATAGCATCTGTAATGCAGTAATCTGAAATCTGAGAGGGCTTTCACATAATGTTTATCTATTCCAAAGAAGTCACCTGGAGATCCAGAAGGGAATGCCACTGGTTTATTAAAACTTATGGAAGCATGTATGGTGGCAGTGAGCAGTCCCTTTTGGCCCCAAAGTGTGTACTAAAAGATGCCTATTTTGAAGTTAGTGACTGCTGGGGGTGGGACAGTGGCTTCAGGACATGGCCCTTTGCAGTCTTTCTACCCAGACAGCTCTTCTTCCTATGCACATGCTGGAAACAGGGAAACAGGGCAAAGTCTTGCTCCTTGCCTTGGAGATGCCTTCCAGACAGGGAAAATTCTAAGTTGGCAGGACTCTCAGAGGAAGAAACAGAAAAATTATTTCAGCTGTGAAAAAATTTTAATTTGTTCATTAGTACCCCGCTGCATTAAATATATACTTCAGGTAAATTTGTGATCCTGAATTCCGGCCAGTAAAGATACTTTGAAAAATCTCTTTGTGCATCTGAACACTAGAAACCATACATGTTGTCGTATATTGATAGGCAGCAAATCTTTTTCAGCAGCCCTGCATTTAGATGACACTCCAAACTTCTAACCTGTTAAGATTAGCAGAGGGGAAAGAAGGGAGATAAAATAGTGACCTATTTATGGTGATTTCTGTTCTTGATAAAGCCTCAGAATAATTTATCCGACCCAAAGTTCTTTAATCTTGTCTAAGTTTTCACTTGCTGACCGTTTGGTGCATCCAAGCTTTGCAGCACTTCCAGATCATCAGTACTGATGTGACATAGGTGCAAATCCTCCTGTTTGATGGGCCAAAAACCTTTTAAAATCCCTTCTGAAGCCTCATATACATATACAAAAGCCTCGTATAGGACTTTTTGGTTGTTATTTCTACTTTTTAGAAAAAACATGTTAGAGCAGGGGAATGCCAATAAAAAGAATGTACAAAAAGGAAGGGACTGGGAAGAATAAGGTAGCATAAACATTAAGAAAGTTGAATTTTTGATCATCATGTTATCAGCTTATCACTAAAAATCCTACATACATTGTTTATGTAATATGCATATATATATATATTATGTAATAGAATATATACAGAATTTTACTTAATTTCTTCATTGATGCCTTTTAAATAAACTGCTCTGTTTTGTGAACAACTTCTTTTACTTATAACACCTGTGTATTCATTCAGCATTAGGAAGGCACTGGGTTAGAGTTTGGGCTTTCAAGCCAGGCTTTCACAATCAAAATCTGGCTCTAATATGTCAGCTATGTGAATTTGGGCAGCTATTAATTCTTGTGTGTGAGAGTTCTCATCCTAAAATAAGGATAATAAACACATACACACCTCTTACAGTTGTGACAAACAAATTGATATAAATGACTATAATTATTATCATCCATATTTTAGTATAAGGAAACACCCACAAGAGTATAACAGCTGCCTGAGTTCACAATTTACATAACAAAAAGTAACTGCAAAATTATATATGAATTGAATGATCTACATAGACTGGAGCATGCCACCAGCTGTGTTGAGTCCCCTTGTAATAGACAAAATATAATTCACCGAAATCTCGTAACAGTATGTTTGAATTGAAAACTAGGCCCTGATGACAGGGCCTTAGTATCCCGCCTTGAAAAATAGGCATAACATTTCCTTTTGCAGAGACGTGTGAATATTAAATGTGATAGTTTATAAAGTTCCTGCAATAAAATAAATACTTAACTGTTACTTCAGTTTCTTCTCTTATTCTTAGCTGTTAGTAATTTCATAATACAATTTTTTTTTGCCATAAAAATGTTCATTATAATGTAAGTAATAGCAGCAACCACAAAACTTTAAAAATTGAAGCTAATATGTTTGGCTATTCAAACTGAAATTCTAATTTTGCCCTCAGTAATCTAAGTGCATTTTATTTTCACAAAAGAAACCAGATGATATTGCTTTGATAGTGAATCAGAAGTTTTTCCTCTGTAAACCACATTGTGTCCTTCCTTATCTACAGTGCTGCCTGGCCAAAACCATGGCTTTTAAAAAATTTTCTGGAGTTTTGAAATTTTTTCTTTCCAGTGAATTATTTTTATGATGATCACTATTGTATCCCATAAACCTGTGCCATCTCTTGACCTATTTTCCTTGCTAAGGTGAACCAAATTGAAGAGAAACCACTAACAGTTCTTGAAATTCTGCAACTTTTTTTTTTTATTATCGTAGAGATGAGGTCTTGCCAAGTTGCCTAGGTGGGTCTCGAACCCACGGGCTCAGGCAATCCACTCACCTCAGCTTTCCAAAGCGCGGGATTACAGGCTGAGTCACTGAGCCTGGCTTCTGCAACATTTTTAAACTAAAGGAAACTGAATGTATATTACCATTTGTTTTTACATAGTTTGGAGAACTATTACAACCTAAAATAAGTTTAAAATGTCTTTTTGACTTAAACTTTTAGTTTGTACTTGTCTTTTTTTCTTTAAGGTTATGATTCTCTGAAATTAATTATATAAATCTAAATTTCACCTAAAATTCTCATTACAAAATGCTGAACAGTAATTTGTTTAGAATCTTTAGCACAAATTTCAGCTACAAACATATTTTACTCCATTGGAAGAGCATTACATTTCATGAACATTGATTTAAATGCACTAATATATATGAGCCATAAATCTCTTTTAAAACTAGTCTATTTTAAGGTGCAAAAGAGACTTTGAACATTTTATTCAAGTTTTTATAGTTAAAAAAATCATTGTCACAAATACTTATCCCTACTTACAAATGCATATCTAGCAAAAATCCAACATGACAAACTATATCACTAATCATATTTGAAAATTGTTTTTCAAAACGTTCTTGTGCAGAATATAAAACTTGTAGAAAAGCTAGGACACAAGTTCATGTTTATGTCCCCTGTTTTCATTCTCGTTAAGGTTTCATTGTTTCTTTTTTTAACCACAAACAATTTCAGCCAATGTACTAGTTTGCCTTGATCATAAAATCAGACTGGGAAAGGATTTTAGAAACCATCAAGTGTTTGTCAAACCTGAATGAGCATATGAATCACCTAGGATGCTTAAAAACAAAAACAAAAACAAAAACTAAACATAAGAAAATACCAAATGTTCTCGCTCCTGGAGATTCTGATAAGGGTGAAAACCAAGAATCTGTTCTTTCAAAAATGTCCTAAGATGATTCTAGTGATAAGCCAGATTTGACAACAGTCAATACAACAGTCAATTGTAGAGTTGCATCTTCTCTACAATATCTTTGCCAAATTGTTATTTGGTCTATGATTGAACACCATGGGTGCTACAGAACTTTATCTCTTCAAGCAATAATTTACCTTCTTGGATATCTCTGTTGCAGTAGTTTTTTTCTTATATTGAATGAGATCTATGTTTCTGTTGCTCCTACTTACTGATCTCAGGAATTATTTGTGACAAAAACAAGTCTAAATTTGTACCACATGACTTATTTGAAAGTTTGAAGATGACCTGGACATATTCCTGAGTCTCCTCCAGGATAAATAATCCAAATTCAAGCATAGTTTTGTTTCTTATGACTTTTTAAACTTTTATCCCATTAGGTGGTTCTCTTCTGGACACCTTCCCCTCTGTCTGCCAGGTTTCAAGTATATTTCTCTAGGAGCATAAGGAGAGGTGTGCTTTCAGCATGATAGTTCTTTGAAACTTCTAAGGTTATATTAGGTTTAAAATATTTCTGGCTGGGCTCGGTGGCTCAGCCTGTAATCCCGCACCTTTGGGAGGCTGAGGTGAGTGGATTGCCTGAGCCCGAGGGTTCGAGACCCGCCTGGGCAGCGAGACCTCATCTCTACAATAAATCAAAAAAATCAGCCGGGCGTGGTAGCGAGTGCCTGTAATTCCAGCTACTTGGAAGGCTGAGGCGGAAGGATCGCCGGAGCCCAGCAGGTCGAGGCTGCGGTGGCCGGAAGCGGCCACTGCACTCCAGTCTGGGCGACAGAGTGAGACTCCAACCCCCCAAAAATAAATAAATAAAATAAAATATTTCTAGTGAGTCATGTGGTTCTTACTCTCAACTAAAATTATTCTATTTTTCTGACATACTAATTTTAAGTCATGTCTTTAATCAACATGATGATCTTTTTTTAAAATTCAAGTGCTAAGTTTTTGTGTTCTTTGTATTCTTGTATAAGTGAATCTTATAGAATCGAACTTATCAGTGCAGATTTTAATGGTAATATGGTTTGAAACTGGTTTGTCCTTGCCAAAACTCATGTTGAAATATAATTGCCAACATAGCAGTGTTAGGAGGTGGTGCCTTTAAGAGGTGATTAAGTCATTACAATGAATTTTACATAAAACTGGGTTAGTTCTTGGGCAGTGGATTAGTAATCAAAAAAGTGAGTTGATATAATGTGGGTTGTCTCTGGTGTTTTGTCTTTTTGCATGCTCTTGCTTTTCCTTCCTTTTGCTGCCATAAGTAGATCCTCAGCAGATTGGCTGTCCAATCTTGAACTTTCCAGCCTGTAAAACTATTTTCTCTGTCACTTATACAATCTCAGATGTTCTATAATAGAAACACAAAATAAACCAAGCCAAATGGTTGTCTCAGATCTTGATCTTCAAATGCATTTGCTATTCTTCATAACTTCTTGCCATTCTTGAATTGGTGAACCTACTCCATTTGTCTTTATTTGATTGTAAAGACATGAGGCTAAGAACAGAGGTCTGGGATTTTTCACCTACGAATCTTATACAGTTTGACATCCCTCCAAAAATCATGGCCCAATGAATATAGTTATTTAATGTGCTCCTGAACGCTCCTGAACAAAGCTATAGTACTCTAACTTGTTTCTAAGAAAATAGTGAGAAAACTTACCAAAACCTTGCTGAAGTCCAGATATTTCCTTAATCTTATATTGGATGAAATCTACTTGAAAGAAGTCCCTCTTTTTCCTCCCTCCCTCTTTCTTTCTCTCTCTCTCTTTCTCTCACCTATGGCTAACAGCTTTCACTTTTTCATCACAAAAAATAACCCATATTAGACTTTAACCTTCCTTATGAACACTTATATTTGTGTCACTCTCTTATACTGGACTGTAGTTATTATCTCTTATTTTTATTTTAAAAAATCATTTAAACTATTTATTATTAATTACAAATTTTAAATCGATGAAAATTCCTATAGAAACATTTTCAGACAAAAAAACAGTTACCTCCACATGAATAATAATTTCACCACACAGTAATAAGCACCAATATGTTTTATGTCTTCCTGGTCATTTTGTTATTGTTGGTTTTGCTTTTATGATTTTTTCATATTTAAAACAATCTGAGGTCACCAGCAAGTTTTATTCAATCATATTTACTTTAGTTTTGTTTTCCTTGTTTTATCAGGATTATTTGCATTTTCAGTTCAAATTAAGTATTTGCAAGTGTTTGAATCTTCTTGGGTTTTTATTTCAGAGGATTTATGATCTTTTACTTTTGAAATTTTTGAGATAAATCTTCCAAGATTATAAGTCTCACAGATTGCCAGATCTTACTATTTGCTTTTATAAACTGAAAGATGGCATGATTGCTTCTCCTTGTGGTTCCTAAGAAAGTTAAACAAAACTAATTTCATCTTATTGGCCACAATTAGGCCCGGAGTTGCTATTAGGTCCCCTGGTTACATGATTAATTTTTATCATCTCAACTCCTTTTCCTGCGATTTTTTTTTTTAGTTTAACATTTTTTCTTCTACTCTGAAATCTTCAGTTATTGCTTGATAAATAAGAAAGAAAATAATACAATCTCTGAGTTCTTGGTGAAAACTATATTCTTTTCTGAAGTAACTGTATTTTCATTGGTTTCAGTAAAAAATGAGACCTCCTCTTTCATTATCATTTATTAGCAGTACAAGTTTCTTGCCATTTTTATTACCATGGGACTTGTACTTATTACTTTCGATCAATATTCATTCTATTATATTTATAGGCTAGCACTCTAGCATAAAAGTATTATTATTTAATGTCTGTATTAAATATATTTTTCTTTGAAATGAGGAAAGTAGAATATAGATTTTAGGGGGAAATGTATTCTATGCTCTATGTCATAAACATAAGAAAAATACTTCACAAATTTTCATTTCTGTAATAATTACAAATTAGATTCAAAAGAAAACTTATTAAATTAAAATTTTCCTTAATAAAGAGCTCTACAATTTTATATGATTGCTCAGTATTGAAAATTACTTTGCATAGTTATCTTTCAAATTTGTTGAAGATTTTATATGGTATGTATCACAAATGTGATATATTATATATTATGAGATAATATATAGCACTATCATTGAAAATGTTTGTATGTTGTGATGCTATACACAAATTTAAAAATTCTAGGCATTTAACAGAAGTTTGTCAGTGATCAATGGTGATAATGGCCTTTGAGGAAATACCAGACTTTTAGTGATAATTGAATCAATTCACAATACTAGACTTTTTGGGATAATTGAATCAATAAAATAATGTATACACCTCTAGTCAAACAATTTTGAGTAAAAAGTTTGACTGAATTAAATCCATGGCATGGCTTAGTTATGTCTGAATATCAAAATTGCTTTCCCAGATTTATATCCCTGAGATCATTTTTCTACCCATAAACCAAGTGGAGTTACTAAAACTCATGGTTTTACCTATATTAATTGTAGCTTCATTGACAAATCTGTGTTCAGAAGTGTTCAGAAGTGATGAGAGAAGACAGAGTTAGCAACTTAAAAATATACCAAACTCATTTCAACATCTCCAACGATATTGTATGTCTGATCAACCTCTTTTTCTCTCCGATGTGAGTCCAGTTTTATTTCTGGCACTGGAAGACAGTTCACAAGTAAATGAGTAAAGCATGTCAGGGTATTTTCAGGATATTTTCCTTGATCATAGACTGTGGTGAGTAATGGTGCTATAAGTATAAGTAAGAGACATTTACCAGAAGCTTCATCTATTTAGAGGTAACATGCTTTATATCTTCTTTGCTGTTGTTCAAAGTTCCAGAATCATGTCATTTAGAATTAGAGTTTTTGTTTTTTTGCATACAAAATAAAAACAACTTTTGTAATTGAGTTAGTTTGATGCAATTTCATTTTAATATAAAGATGCTTACATTTAGTTTATCCTAAGCTATTTCTGTTCATGAAAACAAATGGGAGTATATATTATTTTCAGTATAAAATGCATAAAATAAATTTGCTGGCAAAAATATTTTCAAGTCTTGTGCCTGAAGAAAATTAAAAGCCAAACAGTCTTAGAAAAATTTTGTAAAATATAACAGCCAATGAAAATACAGATTTGAGCTCAGTAGAACTGTAATTTCAGAGGAAACTGAAGATCTTCACAGAATTTGGAAGAAGAATAGAAATGTAGTGATCAGGAGCCGTAGCCTTAAAGTCCAGCCACTTGAATTTGCTTATCTGCTCCTCATTTTCGGGACTGTCAGAACTCAGGTTGTTTTGAATTCACTTTCTGTCTTAATTTCTTCATGTGTCAAAATTGGGCTAACTTCTGTGGTGAGGATGAACAGTGGTAATATATTTTAAAAGATGCCATAGTAATTGGCGTCTGGTAATCACTCAGTAAATGGTGACTATTATTATTGGGCAGGTTTTTAAAGTTTGGGTCATGAGCCCCCCTGAAGATTACAGTGGTCTCCTGAGAGTCAGACAGGCCAGGAGGGTACGCATGATAGACTAAGTGGGTGTGAAATAAGTTGGGATTAGATTATCGGTGTATCAATCAACCCTATTTCTCCTTCACTCACTTGGATGCCTCATTCTCTCTACCATTGTATTCTTGGTATACTTATCCTACTTCCTCTAAACTCATACCTCCACATCCCAGTGTAGGTAAATGCTCAATTTGATTTAAAATAAATGAAGCAATAAAAGGCAGAATATGTTATCATTGACATTTCCTGAATTTTTCACTCAATTCAATAGATATTCTGGCTACTACTATGGTTGTATAGTGTGATTCAGGCTGTGGTGATTATAGATGAAAGAAATTAAGTCCTGTAGAGTCAGTAAGTTAGCAGTTCTTTGGGATATTTTAGTTGCTTTTTTGAAATACTTTCCCCACACACTTACATGTTCTGACCAAAGAATCTGTTGCTGAGCAACAAAGTTTTGGGGCAGCCAGGCCTAACATGGGATTTAGAGCCCAAGTGGCTAGGGAAAGGGACATCCACAGCCTTGTGCTCTATCACCCAGAGAACATAGGACAAGATTGTGGGCAGGGAAGGGAGAGCAATCTGAAGGAGATGTTCTTATTTCCCAGCTAAAGTCTGTCATCTTCTGTCTCCTGGGTAATGGGATAGAATTTCTTATGGCACATACCTCACTAAATTCCTAATGAAAGCAGCTCATTCAACTAATAATACTTACATTGCTTCCCTCTCTCTCATAGACTATGGAGCCTGAAGGTATTTGTATTTTATGTGGAATATTATATTTTAAATAGATGCTTTCTTGCAGATGTTCTGATATCTGTAACTACCAAATTTACATTGTAATGATTATTTATTGCTATGTAACAAATTGCCAACACCAAATTTAGTGGCTTAACACAACACACATTAATTATCTGACAGTTTATGTGAATCAGGAGTCTAGGCAGGGCTTAGTTGGGTCGTCTGCATAGAGTCTTACGAGGCTGTAGTCAAAGTATTGTCTGGGCTGAGTTCTTATCTGGAGACTCGTCTTATCCATCATAGGGACAGCACAAAATACATTATACTGTGTCTCTTTTGAAGCCTTGGAAGTAAGTTGAACTCGTCTAGGGAGGCATCTACTTCCCTGCTCCCATGATTGTTGGAAGCATCCAATTCCTTACAGCTATAGGATTCACGGTAGCTTGTTTCTTCAAAGTCAAATAAAGGAGAGAGAGAGACTAGGAGAGTTTGCCAGAAAGAGTATGCAACATAATGATACAAATTATATTATATCCCTTTTGTCATCTTTTATTGGTTGAAGACAAGTCCCAGATCCTACTCACATTCATGGGGAGAAACTACACTAGTGTGAAAACCAGTAGGTGGGGTTCATAGGAATCACTTTTGGAGTCTATCAGCCATATCTATGTACCAGGGACTCTACCCACTTCCTGGCAGAGACATCCTATTTGATTTATTCCAGTCTACTTGAGATGTTAAAAAAAATTAAAATTTCATCTTTTTGTTAATATCCACTTTGATAATGTTTATGAGAGTTTTTATAGATATTGTTGCTTGATAGACTGGTGTTTTTTAGTGTTAAAATTCTTAAGCTTAGAAGTTCTTTTGCCGTTATTTCATTTAAAAGTCTCAAAAAAGGTAGCAGCTGTTTTCTATAGTTACTATTTTTAATTTCTAATTTCTATTTATTTTTATATTTGCTATACTTCAATATTGTAGGATAACAGAATAAACAAATCCATGCTATCATTAAAAATTCTGTAAACATTTTATAATCATTTGTGATAATGTAATTCCATTGTAATTTTCATCAGCTTTATTTCCTTTAGAATAGACTAGTAGCCACATCTTTCATACACTGAGCCTTGTCTGAGAATTATTCAGTCAACATCTTTCTTTTGTTTTTAAAAATAAATGTTACTTTCTTGAATTTGTGTGGCAGTACTTGATGAAAGTGGGTTTGTTTATTTGTTTGTTTATTTAGACCTGGACTACCAATAATACTGTCAATTCTCTCTTTTGCTTCAGTTCTGGCAACTTAAACCATAAGAAATGCTTTCACATTATTTCTTCTTTCACCGGCCAAATCCATCATGGGGATAGCACAAAATACATTATACTGTGTCTCTTCTGAAACCTTGGAAGTAAGTTTAACTGCATGTGATTTCATCAATTCACAGGAAAGGCAAATTATAGTTTCTACGCTCAGGAAAATAATGAGTTTCAAAATAGAAATCCAAGTACAATTTAAAATAACAAACTTTAATCTCTATAACTATATAAAACCTTTAAAGGTAATCACCATCGAATACAAATGTTATTTCTCTTCTGACTATGCCCGAGTTCTCAGATACTCGCAATCAGCGATAACGCTGTGTCTCTGCAATGACATTAGGAAACGCAAGTCTTTCTCTTTGCATTCCCTGTCAGTAGGCTATATTTCCATGTATCCCAGAACCTCCCACATAGAAATATGGAGGGTACCAAATAAGGTTTTTTGAGTACAATTAATGACAGATTTAATGAATGAATAAATATTCTGATTTCTGCATATAAATTTAGTATTGACTGGTATCTGAATACAGATATTTGATATATAAGCTTAAAGGTGTTCTTTATCATCTAGCTTTGTGTGAATTATATTATATATGGCCTTTGAGGACTGTAACTAGATACAGTGATGGGCAAGACAATTTTGAACAGGCACTGGAAATAAGCAGTCATATGTTGCCTGAGGCATAGTTGTGGCCTTTTCTCAGAGTAAGATTTCAGAAAAGTAATCTCAACAAAAATTAAACTTACAGATTGAGAATTTTTTGTCATGAAAATTAATTGTGTTGCATTCTATGATTTAATGCATTTTTAAGCATGTATTAAGTAAGCTATATGTTATCAGAACAGACAGTATTAAGTAATAGAAAGCATTCTAGACTTGGAATGCAAAGAATTAACTTTGAATTCTGACTTCATCCTAGGATGGAGTTTTCTCTTCTACTCACCTCTCTCAACTGTAAAAGGAGGGTAATAATATCTTCCTTTCCTACTTTCCTGGGCTGCCATGCATGTCAAAATATATGTGATAGTGCTTGGTAAACTCGAAAGCAACTGTAGGGTCTTATTAGAAGTGACCTCTTTAAATAGATATTGTTCTGGGAATGCAATTACACACAAAATCTATAGCGTTAAAAGTCATGATGCAGAAATATCAGGCACACAGAGGAAAGCTAAAAAAAGTTAATGAGATATAAGACCAGTAAATACCTATGTGGGAGTATTTTTTTTTTTTCCCTACTTGCTCTACACTGCATAGTTAACAATATGTCCAAAATTCAGGGAAAGCTTTTCATCTGGTCATGTTGCCATCTATGACCTCTTGTAAGGGGAGGCAGGAATAAATGGCAGGTCAGAGGAGGTAGATATGCCATCAGAAATATCATTGGGATTATAAATGAAAGTATTGGGAAACTTCCATGGAGAAGGCTGAGTTATAAGAAATGAAAAATAGAAAATATTTGCCCAAGAGATAAAATCTTCACGTAATATTTAGTTTGCCTCCTCAGAGAATACTCCTTTCAATTTTAGAACAATACTATTCACTGAGACTGTGCATTCAAATAACTTTTCTGCAGCCAATTGTGGGCTCTATTCTAAAAAAAAAAAAAAAAGAGCAAAAGTAGCAAAAACATTTGTAGAGAGAGAAATATGGCCTGGCTTTAAGTACTTTTAGTGGCTACTGTATTGGAGGTATAAAGTATGCTTAACGTATGGTGCACTTACTTTATTTTAACAGATACCTTAAACCCTACTTAAATTTACCAGCTGCTGAAATAGTATCATTTTATATTTCTGGAATGCTACCAGGAAACTTCTGTGTGTTTCTTTAGACACTACAAAAAACAAAACAAAACAAAACAAAAAACCAAACACTGATAATCAGAATACCTGTAGTTTAAAGCCGGGATCTCCAACCCCCAGGCCAAAGACCAGTACTGGTCCGTTACCTGTTAGCAACTCAGTCACACATCGGGAAGTGAGCAACAGGTGAGAGCAAAGCTTCATGTTTATTCATCAATTCCCATCACTCACGTTGCCGCCCGAGCTCTGCCTCTTGTCAGGTCAGTGGCGGCATTACATTCTCAAGGGAGCATGAACTCTACCATGAACTGCACATGTGAGGGATCTAGATTACTCACTCCTTATGAGAATCTAATGCTTGCTAATCTGAGGTGGAGCGGAGGTGCTGATGCTAGCACTGGGGAGCAGCTGTAAATACAGACTAACATTAGCAGTGAGGTTTGACTGCACAGAAACCATAATAAATCAATTGCAGGCTCTTCTCAAAATCCCGTCAGTGACTGGCAAATGAGTTTATGTTCCTCAATTGTGCAGCTGCATCTGGTGGCAGGTTTTAAGTTAGAATCTGACACTTATTTTAGTTCATGTGTGGCCCGCCCATTATTTTATTTACCACTTCCATCTATGCCTCTTTACCTGCACTGTGCACTTGTCTCAGTCATAGTTTCGTTAAGTCCACAAGCTAAGTCTAGGCAAAATGAGTAAAAAAACAAATGTCTGGAGCGCTTCTTTGAAAATGAGGAAAGACCCAATGATGAGACAGCAGAAGACTCTAAGATTGCCAACAAAAAAAGAACTGCATTTTAAGTAAAATACCAAGAACCCTACTTAAAGAATGGGTTCATTGCAACAGGGGATTCACATTCTTCAAGTCCGCTTTGTATAATTTGTGACGAATGGCTATCCAAAAAGCCACGAAACCTTCAAAACTGCTTCACCACATGGAGACCAAGTACCCTGCATGAAAAGATAAGACTTTGGAGTTTTTCAAAAGAAAAAAAAAACGTGAACACAAAGAACAGAAGCAATTATTGAAGGGCATTGCTTCATCAAATGTGTCTGCACTGAGAGCATCATTCTTCTTTTTTTCTTCTTCTTTTTTTAAATTATAAAGATGTGGGGTACAATTAAGGGTTAGGTATGTATACACCGATCACGCAGGTACCCTTGTTGATGAGGTATGCCCTCCTTCCCCTAGCAGTTTCCCTCAACTGCCAGTCCCATCCCCCCTCCCCTGACAGTTTTCCACTACTGCCAATCACTCTCTTATAGCATTAGAATTGTTCAAGGTCACCTTATGAGTGAAAACATATGGAACTCAGTTCTTTGTTTCTGTGATAAATCACTGAGTATGATTGACTCCAAATCCATCCAAATTGCTGCAAAGTTCATATATTTGTCCTTCTTTATGGCTGCATAATATTCCATTGTGTATATGTACCACATTTTAAAAATCCAGTCCAGTGTCAGTGGGCAACACGGTTGGTTCCATGTTTCGAGAGCATCATTCTTAGTGGCTAACTGCATTGCTAATGCTAAAGAGCCCTTTCCTATTGGTGAAGATCCTGCCTGCTTCTAAGGGCACTTGTTGTGAACTTTCTTTCTTTCTTTTTTTGCATAGGAGTCTTACTGTGTTGCCTAGGCTGGAGTGCAGTGGCACACTCATGGCTACCGCAGCCTCGAACTGCTGGGCTCAGGTTATCCTTCTACCTCAACCTTCCAAGTAGCTGGAACTACAGGCATGCTCCATCACACCTGGCTAATTTTTTGATTTATTGTAGAGATGAGGTCTCGCCAAGGTTGCCCAGGCTGGTCTTGAACCCCTGGACTCAGGCAATCTTCTCCCCTCTGCCTCTCAAAGTGTTGAGATTACAGGTGTGAGCTATCTTCTTTCCATCTCATCCCTACAATTTGGCATAGTTCAGTGTAACAATAACTTTAATTGTTTGTTGTTGACCATTGAGGATGCAGTTCAAAAGATGACACGTTTCTCTTTCAGTTAGCACCATAACTAGATGAACTGATGAAATAGCAGAGAATATGGAGGCACAATTGTTAGAGAGGGTTAATGAGTCATGGTATGCAATCCAGGTTGATGAATATACCAGTGTTATCAAGGCAACAATGATTGTTTTTATGAGATACATTTATTAGGCGGATGTGCATGAGGATTTGTTATGAGCACTTTTGTTGTCAACCAATACCACAACTGCAGAACTATTCAAGTCTTTGAATGATTACATATCAGGGAAACTGAATTCATCATTTTGTGTCAGCCTATGCATGGATGGAGAGGCTGCCATGACTGAACGACTTTCTGGTTTCACTACTTGGGTCAGAGAGATTGTTTCTGAATGTGACTCTGTGCACTGTGTCATCCATAGAGAAATACTGGCTAGCCAAAAACTGTTACCTGAACTTAACAATGTTTTGTGGGATGCGATTGAAATAATCAACTCTGTTGCAGTACATGCCCTTAACTCATGTCTGTTCACACAGCTCTGAGAAGAGATAGATGCAGACCACATGACTTCCCTTATACACAGAGGTGAGATGGCTTTCTAAAGATAGGTCATTGACCAGAGTTTTGGAGTTTTGAGAACCACCCCAGAGATTTCTTTTAGAGAAACAGTTACTACTGGGGACGCATTTCAGTGACACAGAATGGGTCGCAAAACTTGCTTACTCATGTGACATATTCAACCTTCTCAACAAACTCAATCTGTCACTTCAGGGGAGGACGACAAGTGTGTTCAAGTTGGCAGATAAAGTGGCTACATTCAATGCCAAACTGGAATTATAGGGGTGATGAGTAAACATTGAGATTTTTAACATGTTTCAAACTGTAGCAGAGATTTTCAAGGAGACAGAGCCAGGGCCTTCTTTCTCCCAGCTGGTGAATGATCACCTACCTCAGCTTTCAAAAGAGTTTGAACATTACTTCCCAACCACAAAAGGCCCCCGAACTGGGACAGAATGGATCCACAACATATTTGTAAATAAGCCAGGTGAATCGACTTTGTCCATGCTAGAAGAGGATCAATGGCTTGAGATCACAAATAACGGTGGCCTTAAAAGTATGTTTGAGACAGACTCAAAACTACATATGTTTTGGATTAAAGTCAAAGTGGAATATCCTGAGATTATCACGATAGCACTGGAAAGCCTGCTTCCATAGCCAACATCCTATCTTTGTGAAGCAGGGTTTTCTGCAGTGACAGCAACCAAAATGAGATCACGAAGTAGACTAGACATAAGCAACACACTTCGGGCTGTCACTGTCTCTCATCACCCCCAGATGGGACTGTCTAGTTGCAGGAAAACAAGCACATGGTTCCCACTAATTCTGCATTATGGTGAGTTGTATAATTATTTTGATATATATTACAATGTAATAATAATAGAAATAAAGTGCGCATAAATGTAATGCGCTTGAATCATTCCCAAACCATCTCCCCACTCTGGTCTGTGGAAAAATAGTCCCATGAAACCATCCCTGATTACAAAAAGGTAGGGGACCACTAACTGGAAAAACAAAATGAATAGAGTACTTTAGAAAAAAAACCAAATCCCATCCACAGAAAACAGTACACCTTTAAGCATATATATATATGAAGATATTTACATATGTGTACATGATGGAGGGTGGAAACCTTTACTTAGTGTAATGGAAACAAAATCCTCAAAAAACATATTTTCCCTCTCATTCAAGCTGCAAAGTCACAGCAGGCTAGATTATATTTCATACACCACATTTTATTCATTAAGTAGATGTTGTAAATCACAGAATGATATAGG
Organism: Carlito syrichta; assembly: GCF_000164805.1. Classification (NCBI taxonomy): domain Eukaryota; kingdom Metazoa; phylum Chordata; class Mammalia; order Primates; family Tarsiidae; genus Carlito; species Carlito syrichta. The sequence goes on along the minus strand of NW_007250790.1, from coordinate 699,606 downwards.
AGGAACATGATTCCCTAAAGTTTCAGGTAGTGCAGACTTCAAAAGGTAGATAAACCTCTCTCTAATCTTGAACTTTGCAGTGTTTCCTAAATCAGGATCGTAAATAAGTGGAGTAAAAATTCATTTTATTAGATTTCGTGGCAGAGCACATCAATGTCAGTCAGACAAAATAATTGTAAAAGACTGAGGAAAAAGTAGCACAGCTTAGGCTGGTTTGATGAGTAGAAATCATCTTTTAATCTCATTCCTACAATTTTGCATAGCTCAGTGTAACAATAACTTTAATTATTTTGTTGTTGGGCATTGAGGTTTTCTTTTATGCGAGAAAATCCATCAAGACTTATTGGTGAGTTCTATAGCTATTGCTCCAAACCCTTACAGGTGTGTGTTCAAAAGTCACTTCCAAATCTATTTAAACAAAGTTATGTGCTGGTTTTATGAAATGACTGTTAAAATTAAAAGTGACACAAGTAGCCATGAGGAGGTGGTTGAGTGCTTAAGGTGATGAATTGCTAAAAATGAAACAAGTTGAATGTTAAATTCAGCTGAAAAAACAAAAAAAGGTAAGAAACCCATAGTTTGTTTATAGCTGAAGTCAATAACTCCTCTAAAACAGAAATGTATTTGCTAATAGATTCAGTTGAACTACTTCTAATAGCTATAATATTTATTTTATTTTCCTGTCAACTGAATATATTCACTTAAAAATGAGATTCATAAGCAGACATATGGATCTTTAATTAGGAAAAAATTTTACAGGAATTTTTTTTTCTGAGATAATATATTCCATCACTAAATCTGGTGGGTTTGAGATGAAGGTGAAAGTGTTAATTCTATAATTTTAAATATACAGGGAAGGAGTTTTCAGTGATAGATGGACCAAAAAATCTGCTGGGGTATCTTTCTTTTCAAAAGTGTGTGCTTACCCAAAGAAGGGGCTAATTCCCAAATTTACGCGTTAGAATCAATATATTAACTTTTCTCTTAAACAGAAGGTTTCCCTGAAAATAAGTGTTGTGGCTATCTCTGGTCAACCAGGATCATCTTTTAAGAAATGAAAATGTGCATATATTGGTCATGGTTTTATGGTTATCCTATAATTACAGGTTTAAAAAATCAGTTCTATCCTCACAGAATACTAAGCATTTGATAATTATAGACTGAATAATTCAGTTTTCTTACAGGTGTGTGCCATACCTTAGAATTAGGCTTACTTTTATTAATGATTATTGAAGTCTTCATTCAAATGTCACCTTTCCATTCATCCCTCACCACCCTATTTATTAAAAATTTTAGACTCTTCATCCAACAACCTGATCTGCCTTAATTGTCCTTCTTTTTGCTGTGGCACCTTTTGCCTTCTAAAATGGCATATAATTTACTTATGGTGTTTACTGTTTATTTAGCAAACTTGCTAAAATGTGTAGATATCACAGACACTGTATTTGTGAGTTGTATAAGGCAAAAGATGACTAAAAGAAATTTCACCCTCCTACCACCAACCAAAAAACAAAATGAAAACAAAGAAATAAAAAAAAACCCAACTTTGGCTTTGAGGTGCCCTGATCACTGGAGCCAGAGAATATAAGGCAAATTTGTGATGGCTCTGTGTGACCTGATTATTTAAAAGATTCTTAAGTTTGAAGGTTTCCCACATATCACAATATCAGAAATTCCCAGCATAGGTAATTGATGAACAGCATAGACTTGTTGATTTAGTCTTTGAGAGAGAAATATTCCATGTATCTTAGAGTAAAGTATATTGGGATACATAAATATTTCGGGATCTTACGAAATAGTAATTTTAAATGAAATGACATTAAATGGTTTTATTTCTTTCATCATACTATGTCAGCATTTAACAATTTGAAGAGTCAAATCTGTCTCTAGTAATTCATATACGAATAATAGCAGCTACTAAGTATTTTTTGATAATGGAGGTTAGTCTTTGCAATTTCCGAAATTGAATATGCTGCTAAAAGTTTAGCTAGCACTATCCTCTGGATATATTCTGTCACAAATATAATACATGATTTTAAATGGTCTATTAATGATTCCCATGAGAGGAAACCTTAAAATAAAGATTAAAATTTGTGTAAAATACAAGTGAACTTGTATTTTAAAGAATCATATAATTAATTTATTTCTTTTTAGTTTATATAAACTGGTATGGGGAAAAATCTCATTAAATAAAATACACTAGATTACATTTGAATTCAACAGAATTCTCTCCTTATCTGAGCATATTTAGATGTACGTAGTGAGAATGTGGGTGGATGTCATTGGCACTCACTGATTGTATATGAAGCAAGTTTCAGGGGAAAACTAAATTTAGCTGAATATACTTGTACCAGTCTAGGAAGGGCTTGAAAAATAGCTTACACAATGACAGCCCGCATGTGTGAACAATTTTAACTTAATATTCTATAGCTATATATGGTTAAAAGTGTGTTGAACTAATTTGTGTGCAGATGCAAAAATGTCCTTTACTACCTTAAGAACATTGTTTTCGGTATTCTGTAATTGCTTTCTGACCACCAGGTGTGGCAAAAAATGGTTAGGCCTAATATTTATAAATTTAAAACTTGGAATAAAAATACTATTAGGAAAATGAGCCTATTTTCCTTAATATATACTGAAGAGAAGCATGGGTGAAGAGAAAAGTTTATAGAAAAGGGAGCAAGCTCTTATGTATTATGAGAAAGCAGAATTTTAAGCAGTCTAAAAAGTTTTATGTAAGAACTTGACTTCAAATGCAACCTACTCCATTCTATAGTGAGACGAAGGAGTGATGTTTCAAATGTAAAAGTTAGATCACTCCTGACATATCTGGGTCAGGTGTGAAATTACAGAATTTACACTTTCAGGGACTCTGCCCAATTGTTAAAAAGTCATCCTACCTTCTGGTGTACTAAGGAATTCCTCTCCATTTAATTTGCCTGGTATAGCTTAAGTAAGCAGTTTACAATTTTCTGGAAAAATGTAATGAAGATTTATTCATTTTACCTTCCTCCTAATTTGCTCACTTATGAGAAAAAAGAAAAAAGGATGTAGCTTTTACATGGAGAAAAAAACAAAACAAAACAAAACACGTGACAGCTGCAAATATTATTTCTGTTCTGACAGCTTGAAACTAGTCATTATATTTCAATGGGGATGCGAAGATTTAGCAAGAGGGAAGTTTCCCCAGTTCTCTAATTAAAATAATAGACAACTCAAAGGAGGAATGCAATCTAATATTTGTTTAAAAGAAGAAAATTGTTCAGCCTGGAGGAAAACAATAAGAACCTCATATTTTCTATCTTTTATGTCACTGTATCTACCATGGGAGCATCAGCATGCCTAGCAGTGTCATTTTAGGTTAGCCTGTAACCTTATATTACTTATATTTGGTCACTGTGTAAAAAATAAAAGTTAATTTTGTGTTTTTGATAACTTGGAAACTCTGGATTTGTTTCTAAGAGATCTAAAATATCTGTGTACTCCTAAAAAGCTTCTGTAGGTCGGAATTTGGTTCATACTTGTCTTTTTTCTCTATACTTCAGAATAGCAGTGAATGAACTTCTAGAATTCTAGATGTCATTTTGAAGGCACAATTTTTAAAAAATGCACTTACAATTGTTTGGCAAGCTATCACTTGGGGACTGCTGGATAAAGATCTCTGTGCTGGGTGTGTCCAGCAATTGCAGTTTGGATAGGAACCCAATTTGTGACTCAGAAATCTTAGTATCTAACTCTACACTTAGAGTCCCAAATTCCTTCCAGAAATATTTAGGAATAAATCACAGTACATATAGCAGGCTGGCATGTGCTTTCTGTGATATAAAGCTTTAGTATTCCTTCATTTTAATTTTTTTTAGCTTAAAAAAGGGAAAACTAAAATAATGATTGCCTTTTTCTTAAGAGAACTAATCTGCAGAAGGTTACCTATGTGTAAAAAGCCAGACCTTGCTCCCCCAAGACCCCAGGTAAGGAGAGATTACTCTTTTTCTTTCTCCCTGGGAATAACTATGTCCAAAGAGTTCAAAAGGGTTTTTGGCTAGCTATGATCTAATTCAAGGTGAATATTTTCCTCAATTGTAAATAGAGAGAAATACATAAATGCTTATTTTTGTTCATAAGGAGAAAGTAAACACTTTTGTATTTTTTAAAAATGAGAATTGAGGATAAACCAAGAGAAAAACAAGAACCTCATATTTTCTATCTTTTGCTTTTTATAAATGTGTTGTGAGGAGAGAGCACAGGTGGAGTGATTACAAGGGTTGCCTTTTGTTCTCACCAGATCTTTGTTCCATGACAATTGGCAAGCCTATGTGGTAACCAAAGAGTTAGAAAATTTATCAAAACAGTTCTAAAAAGTTTATAGAAATGTTTAATAAAGCCGGGCTTGATAGCTTACACCTATAATCTCAGCAGTTTGAGAGACCAAAGTGAGAGGATTGCCTGAACTCAGGAGTACGAGACCAGCCTTGTGTAAGATGGCGAGGCTTCGTCTCTCGAATTAAAAAAAAATTAACCAGATGTGGTGGCACATGCCTGTAGCCCCAGCCCCTTAAAAGGCTGAGGTTGAAGGATTGCCTGAGTATAGCATGTTGAGGCTGTGGTAGCTGTGACTTGTCACTGTACCCTAGCCTGGCAACAGAGTGAGACTCCAACTTAAAAAAAAGTTTAACAAAGTAATTTTGAACTTTTAAATTTATTTTTAATTTTTTAAAACACAGGGTCTTGCTCTGTCACCCAGGTTGGAGTGCATTGGTGTGACCATAGGTCACTGCAGCCTCAAACTCCTGGGCTCAAGTGATCCTCCCTTCTCAGCCTCCCAGGTAGCTAGAACTGCAGGCACAGACTGCCATGCCCGGGTATGAGCTTTTGTAATGAGTTAAATGTATCGCAATTGCTTAGCACAGTTCCTGATCAGTAGAAGTGGTTACATTTATTCTTGGTAACATTAATCTTGGTTCCAGAGGAAACATAAAACCAGTTTCATCTTGTCACAAACCTAAACTCAGTAGAATGACGTCAGTAGAGTGCCTGTGAGAAGAAGGAATATATGGAGAACAAGTTCAAAAGAGGCAGGTTGTTTACCAGAAAGAAGGAAAGGCATTAATATTTAAGGACCTTACCATGAGTCAGTCACTGAGCTGGATCTCACAAACATCTCATTAGGAGTGGAGCAGGGAATAGAACAGAAAATATTCTCTCAAACTGTCTTCTTAGGTTATGTCTATGCAACAATATGGTGGCTGAATTCAAGACTCTGCAGAGAGATTGTCTCACTCCGAAACCTGACACCTGCCTTCTAACTGGGTGACCTTGGGCAAGTTACTTATCCCTAGATGTATCAATTTTCTTAGGCATGTAATGAGGATGATAAACATACTTGTCATGTGTGGCTTCTATGGGACCAATACTTTGAGTAGTTTCTAAAACACGAAACATGCTCAGCGAAGTTAGCTGTTATTATTCAGTAACAATAATTTACTTTGATTATTTTTTTAAGTACCAAGTGGCAAAGTAATTCTATGTGTTGTTTCTTATTTTATTTTCTCTTTCTGCCTCTTTTACACACACACACAAACACACACACACACACACACACACACACACACACACACACACAGTGTCGCCACATGTCTGCAAAGGCGTCATGTAGCTCTCTTTCTCTGCTCTGCTGAGGTCTGATTTTGTATGAATTACCATGTGCAGGTAATATGTAAGCCAGAGGAGTCAGCATTTTGACTCCTATTTCAGTGCTTTTTCCACTGTAACATTCTGCCTTAGGAACCACTTGGCTGATTTAAAATTTGGGTAATACAGATATCTGATCTAGATAAGACTGTCCTAATTTTTTAGTTAAATATGAAGCTTAATTTATGCCATAAAGAGAATTGTGTTCAATGTTACTTAAACATGAGAACATATTCCTTTCTGAGAGACAAGACTGTAATGAGAGAAAATAATTTGGTGGGCTTATAAAGTGCTTGTGAAGCCCACAGGTTTCTAGAATAGGAGATAAGACAGAATAATCAGTGTGTTTCCTTTAGTAATTTTCTCATGCAGCTTTATGTTAATATTTTCATGTTCAGTATAAAGTATGTTTACTTCAAATGGAGATTAAGTCTTTAATTTGTTAAATTCAGCCTAATGATGATGACGCAATGCTATAATTATCAAAGCAGCCCACTATAAAATTTCAGACAAAGGCTACTCATTCACTCATCTAAATGGGTTTTTTGTGAGTCATTACTAACATACCAAGTATTTTGAGGATACATGGGAAATAAGACAGACATCTTTCCTACCTTTGGGAAACTTCCATTTTAGTTTTAGGGAGACAGCAAAGTAAAAGTAGATGAATAATTAAGTGTAATAAGTTCAAGTTGTATTAAGTGGTATGAAGAAAAATAAAGTGGAATACAGGAATCAAGAGTGATGGCTAGTGTTGGAAGGAGAAGGAGGGTGATTAGTGAATGGGTACATTAGGCATGGCCTCTTTGAGGAAGTGAAACTGGAGCAAAGTCCTGAATGAGGAGAGGAAAGAGCTGGATGAGGAATACTTCAAGCAGTGGAGACAGGTGTAAATCTTCTGTGGCAGAGATAAATTTGGATGCTGGGATCATTGAGGTGGATTGAGCCGAAGCTAGATTGACAACAGCACATAAGCTGCTGCTGTGCTTGATCAGGAGTTATATTTTTATCTGATCTAGAGTACAGACTGGTGTTTAAAAAAGATGATTCTGGTTGCTATATCATGAAGGCTCTAAGGGATTGAGTGGGAGAGAAGAAAGGGCAGTCATAATGTGGTTGACAAAACTCAGGTGAGCGGTGGAGACAACCAGTAGGACACACACACACACACACACACACACACACACACACACACACACAGTCATGCACTGCATACTAATATAAAACCATATATATGACAGTGGTCCCACAAGATTATAATGAAGCTGAAAAATTCCTGCCACCTAGTGGTGTAAGATTATCTTGACCCTGTTATCTCGACGTTAGCCTAGGCTAACGTATGTGTTGTTTCTTCATGTTCAACAAAAAAGTTTAAAAAGTAAAAAAATAAATAAATACAATAAAAATTAAAAATATAAAGAAAGAAAATATTTTTGTACAGTTGTACGTTTTATGCTGTCTTATTACAAAAGAGGCACAAAAGTTGAAAAAGTTCAAACATTTAAAAAGTAAAAAAGTTATAGTAAGCTAAAGTTAATTTATTATTGAAGAAAGACAAATATTTGAAAAATAAATTTAGTGTGGCTTAGGTACACAATGTTTCTAACATCTATGGTAGTGTATAGTGATGTCCTAGGCCTTCACATTCACTTACCACTCACTCATTGATTCACTCAGAGCAACTTCCAGTCCTGCAAGCTTCATTCATGGTAAGTGCTCTCTATAAGTGTACCATTAAAAATCTATGTATATATTCTGTATTTTTACTGAACCTTTCTGTGTTTAGATACGTTTAGATACACAAATACTTATTCTGACCCTACTGCACTATTGTGTACAGTATTCAGTACAGTCACAGGTTTGTAGCATAGAAGTAATAGGCTATACCATAGAGCCTGTTGTATACGGTAGGTTATACCATCAAGGTGTGTATAAGTACACTCTGTGATGTCTGCTCAGCAACAAAATTGCCTAATAAATTGCCAAAATTGCCTAGTTTTCAGAATGTATCTCTTTTATTAAGTGATGTCGATAGAGACTGTGTGTGTATGTGTGCTGAGAAAGAGCCAGGGCTGAGGAGACAGCAGGGGGGCATTTATTTTAAGGAATTGGCCGTGAGTGATTGTGGTGGCTGTTAACTCCAAAATGCACAGGGCAAGCCAGAGGCCTGAACATTCAGGTGAGAGTGGATGTTTCTGTCTTGGGTTTAAGTTTCTTAGAGTAGGTTAGGGTGGCTGGAAGCTCAGGATGGGCATCTACATTGCAGTCTTAAAGCAGAATTGATTCTTCTGTGGGGAAAGTTAATCTTTGTTCTTAAGGCCTTCAAATGATTGAATGGGGCCTACCAACACCACATAGGCTGATTTGCTTTACTCAAAGTCAACTGATTTAAACGTAAATCATGTTGAAGAAATTCCTTCATAGCAACATTTAGACTGGTGCTTCATCAAACAGCATCCCTGGTGGCTAGGACTAGAGTGGCAGCAGTGGAAATGTTGGAACATTGTTGATTTCCAGATGTGTTTTCAAAGAAAGCCAATAGGGCATTAAAACCCCCTATCCCAAATAGCCAGATAATGACACACCCACTCACCAATAAGAGTTGTGGGATGAATTCTTTGGAGACATTGAAAGAGAGAGGCTCTTAACTCAGGGACACCAGGTTCAAGGAAAATACGTGGGAATATAAATGTGAGTGAAACAACAAACAAACAAACAAAAAACTGGTTCCTGTCCCTAGATGTTACAGGATTAGAGAATAAACAAAGGAACACTCATAAAATTTTCAAAATGTAAAGTGCTATGAAGGAAACAGATTCCGTGCTCGAATGACAAAGTAGTTGTGGTGGCACCTCATAGAAAGGGTCATAAAAGAAATGCCTCAAAGACAATGTGGTATCAAAGATGGGGAAAGGCTATAGGGTTTAGCACAAATAAAAGAAAATTTATTTGGGGAAGTGTACATGGTCAGCTTGTATCCCAGGAATATTTCAGAAAGCTCAAGCCTAAATTATAGATGGGTACTAGTGGTAAATAAAGCTAGAACTGCATTAAGAGGAGGAGATAGTATTAAAAAATAGGGGGTTTAACCTTACTCTGTAGACAAACAGAATTATTGAAAGAATTATGCTTTAGGTATATTGTTTGGACAGCAATTTAGAAGGAGTTAAAGGAGGGAAGAGATCAAAAGGAGGAGATCATTTAGACGACAACATTAAGTAAGAAATAATAGTCTTTAACAAAGTGGTAGAGAAAATAGATTTCAAAGTCATTGTGAAGTTAAAATAAACAGGATATGGGCATGGAAAGAATGTAGGGGGTAAGAAAGTGAGAAAAGTATGAGGCAACCTTGATCTGAGTCTGTTGGGGATGTTGATGTCATTTACAAAAACAGAATATAAGACAAGGAGCAGGATTTAGAAGAAAGTTCATGGATTTGCTTATTTTTTTAAAAGTTTTCAAACAAAGTATATTGAAGAAAGAAGGGAGAAAAGAAAGGGAGGCATGCCAGAACTGGCATGGGTGAAAGAAACTGCCACATTTGCTTATTTTGATGTATTCAACCTGATGCATTCTTGAGAAGTACAAGTATATAAATCTAGCAAAGAAATGGATATTATGTTTGTAGCTGAAGAACTCAGCAGAAAGGTTGGTAACAAGGGAATAAGAGTGAATGTGTTTTACTAAGGGAGGTAGAAAGAAAAGTGGGTAGAACCTAGATCTTGGGGGATTGTCTACTTGGAGATAGCATCTGCCTAAAATTTTGCTTAGTAAATGTGAAGCAATATAATATATTTAGAAGTAGAGAACAGAAATTAATGGAGGGGCCTAAGAAGGATTACCAAATGAGGTGGGTAAGGAGTTATAGTGGCTGAGGTAGAGAAAATGTCAAGGAACTCAATGAGTAGTACAGCCAGAGTGGATTTAGAAATAGGCTAGCTGAGGAGTGTTATGGATATCTTTCTGTAAGTGTCATTAAACGTTCGTTGATATAATACAGCACTGGACATTTGAGGTAGGAAAATTAATGCTTGCTAGGACTTTGTTGAAGGTAGTAAACATACAGTGGGAAGGAATACTTTAATAAGCTGTAGGAGCAGAGAGTCAGATCTAGAGTCTAGGGCAATGCTTAAATCGCAATAGATCTTGCTAAACCGCTATTTCCAGAGTAGGCCTGGGTAACTCTTTTGCTAAGCAGTATATTTCTGTTTGGAACAAAATCAAAGATGGGATTCCAGAGGAGAGGATGAGTGCAGCTGTCATTATTCCTCCTCCTTTGCCCACTCCTCCTTTTTCTTCTCCTCTTCTTTCTCTTCCTTCTCAGTTTCTGATCCTCCATAAGGCCTCAGATTCTCTTCTACAGAAATGCTGAAGAAATATTTAGTAACTAGTAGTTTAAAGATGACCTGTCTCTGGATAAGAACTGTATGTTTATACTCACTAAATAAATGTATTAATCCTGATCATAACTAATTACTACTAATAAATGTAGTTTTAGAATTTGGACATAAATTATTTGGAAATTCTTTGGTGAAGATTTGAGAATGGAGACTGTCCTTATCTTCTTAATAATAATTCAGACACTCATTTGGAAAAAAAAAAGTTTCTTTCCCTGAAAAGCAAAGATTTAATTGAATTAAAAATTACCTTTTATTGAAATTAAATGTTTACTTTTCTCCTATGTTAGTTAATTAAAAGGTTAGGTAATATGTGGTTAAAATAGTTTGCAAAAAGAGGAGAGATATTGACATAATTATATTTTGCTTTCTTTGAAAGTATATGAAAAATTTGTCAGCTTCTGAGCAACCTTTCAACCTAATAGATAAATAATCCTTTGTTACATAAATGTTTGAATAACCTGTAAGAAGAAGGCACATTTCAGCTACTAGGTATGAGATCATCTAGATATGAGATATCTCTAAAGATTTTGTGAGTCAATAGACCAAACTTTTAAGTAATAAAAATATGTTTTAAAGTTTAAAAAGAAACAATAGTCTCTTTAAGGGTAATTTCCCTAAAGAAAATATACAAGGGCAAGTCTAGACAATCTTATTTTAATCTTAATTAACAGGAAACAAGATCTTTTTGTCTGAGGCTGCAAATTCACATCTCATTTCTAATTAGCTTTCTAAATAGATAACCATGCATTGGAATGTATTTCAATATACAAAGTGATTTTTTAAAAAAATTAAAATTGATTTTCTATATTTTCACCTTACAAATACAATGATGCAATCCATAAAGTTATTATTACTGTAAATATATTGCAATTAGAGTGCTAATCTGTTGAGATACTATCTATTTTTCAGTCTGATTTATATAACATGTTGTGCTATAAAAGCATCCTCGAAGATTCCATCACAGGTTGTTTAATAATTTGATCATTTGACCTCACAGTGAAAGAGGGCCTTTATAAAGTGTTTTCTTTAATTTGGTTTTTGTAATCTCCCATATGTTTCTAATTGATATTTTAATTGCAGGTATTACTTCAGAAGTAATGATATGTCAATCTGAAATATCTATGCTTGCTGAAATTCTACGAACTTTCATCACACACATTTTCTACTTCATTAGAGAATAAATGGGTAGAGTGAGTAAACCATTTCAGAACAGTTTCACTTGCCCCTGGTCAGAGTGGTTTCTTCTGAAAAGTTGTGCAGTTGATTTAGCCACAAAAGTTTTTTCTTTTCTTCTTTTTTTTTCCCCCTTTCTCTTTCTTCCTTTCTTTCTGTAGATAAAAACAATCTCGTTACAGTTATGGAGTTAGTATTTTATGATGAAATAAGCAGTATGTGTACTATCAGATCTGCAATATATTTAATCCTAGTTTCTTATATTTATTATCTTATTTGATCCTCATAGCCATCTTGCTTTTCAGATTGAAAGGCAGATTCAGATACTTTTTTTTTTTGAGTTGGAGTCTCACTCTGTCACCCAGACTGGAGTGTAGTGGCATGCTCCCGGCCACCACAGTCTTGACCTGCTGGGCTCCGGCAATCCTTCCGCCTCAGCCTTCCAAGTAGCTGGAACTACAGGCGCATGCTACCATGCCCGGCTAATTTTTTGATTTATTGTAGAGATGAGGTCTATGCCAAGTTGGCGAGACGGGTCTCGAACACGCGGGCTAGGCAATCCACTCACCTCAGCCTCCCAAAGCGCGGGATTTCAGGCTGAGCCACCGAGCCTGGCCTGATTCAGAGACTTTATGCAACTTTCTTGGGCTCATGTAGAAGCATGTGGTTGAGCCTGGATTGGCTCTTTCTGACTCCACTTGCTCAGTTCCTTGGAATTATTGTGCTATATCCTCTTTTGACTTATTCATCATTTCTACTAGACTATAAGGGATTATAAATAAAGAGCTTTACAACATAATAGTCTAATCTATGTAGATATTCTGTTGGGATTTAACAAATCATCACACAATTTACTTGACATGTGAAAACAATTAAGAAATTATATTCGGTGGTATATTTATATAGTATAACTGAAAGTGATTAAAATTATGACAAGATAAATAATATGTGTATAATGAATAACTATATAACAAAAAACAGAAAATAAATATTGATTAGGGAACCTTTTGGAAGCAAGGGAATGTACTCTTTCATAATTAATAAAAAGTAAAAATTATAAACATGTAACCTGATTCTTCCAATTTAATGGTGTTAGGAATATTCAGCCAGTGCATTAATAGCTATTTGTTGATCAGCCCCGAGGACACAATTTAGTATTAGGGTTTTTAGAATATGATCTTGTATTTAAGAATTTTAAAATTAAAATTAAGAAAACACAAAAGTAACGCAATTGCAGTATATAAACAATGATTACAAAAGTGGAGTGAAGATAAGGTGTCAAAAAGAAATGCTTAATATTAAGAGTTTGCATCATTAACTAGGAGAAATGGAGCAATGTGGTTTGAAAGAGAGTAAATGAAGTGAAGTTTCAGGCAACCTTGTTCCAATAACCAAGTATCATTTTACTCATGGCAGCTTCCTTGACTATTAACTACTCATGTGTCTTGCTTATCTCAGACCTGTTCCCTCTCCATCCCCCATTCATCATGTGTGGTTTACATTTCAATCTCTCAATGGCTTGAGTAAGATTACTGAAAATCTAGATGATACAAACATACCAATGGAACTTTTAAAATATGAATCTTGGATTTCTCCATGAAAAATGGAAAAAACACCCAAATAAAGCACTATCTTTGTTCTTTCATATTCCACACAGTATGGGTAGTTAAATAGACTTGCTGGTTTGACCAAGTCTACTTGTATTCAATAAGTATGTAGAGAGTACTTATTATACTATTATATTATTCAATAAATATGTATAGAGTACTTATATACTATTATATTATTATTACTATATTTGACATCGTGAATACTAAGTTGAAAATCAAAGTCTCTCGTCTCAAAAAACTAATTGTCTATTAGAAGATAGAAAAATAAAGCAGAGGTTAGTAAATATAATGTTAGAAATGTGCATAGAATACTATAGCAGAGCATGGGGTACCAGCTTATGTAGCTGCAGGGGTCAGTGAAGTTACTTGGAAGAGTAGATATGGAGTTGAATTTTTACTTTGTCAGATTTAAAAAAAAAAAAAAAAAAGGAGGCAGGACAGAAACACCAGAGGAAGTACATGAGCAAAATAAGTGAAACAAAGGACAGTATGATCTCTTGGATGCTGGTAAGAAGTTTGGTGTTACTTGACAATTTGTGTGTGTGTGTGTATGTGTGCGTGTGTGTGTGTGTGTGTGTGTGTGTGTGTGTGTGGTAGTGGTGGAGGAGTAGGGTTTGGCTGAAGAGGAGCAATGAGGGAGTGTGGAGGGATGTGTGGTCTGAGATAAGTGTAGTCAGACTAAACCATGAATGGCCTTGCATTCCATCTTTGCCCTTAATACTTTATCATACCCTTGAGAGACCATGACCTCATTGGATTTATGATCACAAAAGTTGCAATGACAAAAGGGAGGAATTGATCAGAAGTGGGAAAACTGATTAGAAGCAAGGAGGGAAGAGAGTAAGATGCTACAATATTTCTCAAAAATGAAGAAGGCATGTAAAAACTGGTAGCAATGAGAATGTAGAGTGCTGGAGTCCAGCTCCAGGAGAGAGTCAGGGCTTGAAACGGGGGAATCGGGAAGTGGCGAAAAAGAAAAGACGAAAACGACAGGAATCCTCTTCCTGGGGAGAGCTCAAGACTCTGCCGCTTTTATTTATTTTTCACAAGCTTATATAGGTTTTCCACTCAGCCCTGTACCCACAAATGTATCTTATGTTGCTAACCAAATGCCCACGCACATCCTTTTTGCACTCACAATAAGGTTGACCTTTAACAATTTTAACCACAGATGGTGTTTTTCTTAAGTTAAACATTTATGAACATCCTGGTTTTCTTCCTAACTTTCTCATAACTATTTACTACTATAGGCCTATAATATCCTTACCCTATAAAGTTAAACCTTAACCCTAAGTCATTTTTAATTACTTACTACTATATGCTTATTTCTATTAATCTTATTTCTATCCTTATGTCTCTATATTTTCTTAACTATCACTTATACTATTATATATCTCTTATTTTACTAGTTTATCTTATCTTACTATCTTATTAATATTCTAAATTCTATCTTCATTAAACTACTTATTTAATCCTAAAATATCTTAACCTATTTTTTAATCTCAAACGATTGTTTTCCACCAGCTCTCAGCTGGGGTCTGTTGTTTATGAGGAAGTAGTCGACTCGTTTTTCTCGGCCTCCTGCTGTTACCGAAAAATATCCTTACACACCCTAAGGGCACCCTTTTTGCTGCAATTTCACTTCCATTATGCCTAGGTATAATTTTTGCTGTCAAATGCCATCATCCATTTGTGCATCTATTATCTCAATTAAAGAGGGAACATTCTCAAGCCTATGCACGCAATCCTTCAAAGTTAGGGAAGGTCTGTCGATAGGATCCGTGGGGCTTTGCCTCCGTCATGGCTGCATTTTACTGGGGACTTGCTCCCAGCTGGCATTTTTCCTGTTTTCAGGTCCCTTTTACCTTACTTTTACTAGTGATTGCAGCTTCCAACAGTAGAGATGCTTTTGAGGAATATTTAGGAAGTTGTAAGAACTGATTAGATTTCAGAGAGAAGTAAAAGAGATTATGAAAGAGAGGTGAAAGCCAAGATTAATGTCAGATTTAGTTTTGTTCTCTTCTTTTAGTGTCTGAGCATTTACAACTTACCAAGATAAAGAATTTGGGAATAACTATTGTAACAGTTCAAGGAATGAAAATTAATTTGTAGGTAAGTTGAATTTATGATACTGTGGCTCATCTAAGAGTATATGACTTTTAAAAATAAAGTAGATATGTGTTCTAGAATTCAGGAAAAAGTTGTTGGCTATGGAAGTCACAGCAGAGAGTGAAATGAGAACAGGATCAAGAATGGGACACCCAGGGACACCAATACTTGAAGGTCAGGGAGAAAAAGAGAAATACAAAAATGAGACTCGGAAGTAGACAGAGGCATAGGAAGAAAACAGGACTTCGTATTGTTGTGATTCCAAAAGGGGAAAGCATATGAAGAGAGTAAGAATGATCACTAGTGCCGAATATGGCAGACAGTTTGAGCTCCTCTCCAACCTAAAAAAGACTGAAATTATACATTAGATTTGACCACTAGGACATACAGGATGATACTGGAAAAAACAAAATAAAAACAAAAAACCAAGTTCTAGTAGTGGCTTGAGGAATACAAAGCAGATGAGAAAAGAGAGGCAAAGTATATCCTTCACTCTGGCTAGATAGGAGAGAAAGAATAAATATAACACATGAGCAAAGTAAAAGGCGAGGGGTCGAAGACAAACGACCTGAGCAAAGCACATGCATAAGAGAAAGAGCTAATAGAGTAAAAGCTATTGTAAAAGGGATTGTAACTAGAGGTCTCTTTAAAGGGGTTAGAACCCTGTAGAGTTGGAGATGCTTTCTTTCCTTAGATATGGATTTAGATGCGACTGTTCCTGAAAATTATTATTTGTTGTTGGTGGGGGTATGTCTTTTGTTAAAATATTTACTCACAGTAGAGGTGAGTAACCATGTCTTAAAAGATTTGCAGGTATGACCTCCTATTCCCTGAATGGAGGAAGGGTTATGAAAATGACTTGAGCTAAGTTTATTTTGATGCAGTTGATTGTTCATACATTAATTTATTTCTGACTGGATAGCCAAGTATAAAAATTCTTGGAAGTTTTGCTAATGAATCCTCTTATTGCTTTGAGTGGAAAATGGAGACTATATCATACAAGAAGGACATTTTAATCATATTGTGGCAGAAATGAATTGACCCTGGCTTAGAGAAGGAGGGACATTCTTTTCTCACCGGAGATGGAGAAGTGGAGGCCTGAACTTTAAGGTGGGAAAATCAGAGCGTGTTGGTGGTAAAATTTGAGCTGGCAACTTACATATAGATGAGAGCATACTCAGGGGGTGTCTGGGTTTGGATTTTGGCCTGTGAGCCCTTCAGGTAACTAGAAGCAATGTAATTTTCTAACAGGACATTTGTTAAATTCTCAAATATTGAGTAAAGTTTGTGAAACATAAAAAGTTTTTACTGACTGCATTTTGAAGGTGTTAAGTAGGTGGCTTTGGATGGCACTTCAAATATCTTGAAGCTGGTTAGAAAAAAAATCATAAGTTGCTTTGGTTTGGAGGAAGGATTTCTAGCAGAATTGACAAGCAGTTACAAGACTGCTCATAGAACAGGTGATCCTTTCATAGGGATTCTTGAAAGTTACTTAGAGAGGGGACTATCAAATAGAGATGGATATTTTGTCACAGGAATACTTGGAGAATTGCATATTGTATGTTAAAGGAAATGTGCACCTTAAAAAAAATGTCCTGGCAGCATACAGAACGGACATCCACCTCAGCTTTGAGGAGGCCAGAAAAGCGATCACATGTGAATAAAATCCTAAATAACAAGCATTCAATTAGGCCAATTTGTTTTCATTTCCGACAGGAAGTGGAAGTAGCATGCTCAATGCCTTGAAGACGAAAAGAAAGAAAAAGGGATGGCACAGCTAGAACTACAGGTAGCTTAGAGAATTTCTTACATTCTAGGAAACTTGGGTTTTGTCCCAATGGCAATGAGGAATTACTGAACATTTTAAATCTGATCCTATTTAGATATTAAAAATAGTAAGAGTGAAAGGAGGTAGGATAGGAGGCAGTAGAACCAGTTAGGACTTTCTTATGTTACAGACAGAAAATGACCATGGTCTATCTAAATAAGGGCAAGTAAGTAAAAAGAGAAATGGATCAAATCAGGAAATTTCTAGAAGATATCAACAAACTGTGGTGATCACCTCAATATGTTGGCAGGGGAAGGGAGACATCAAAAATAGCTCTAGGTTTTCTGGGTTAGACAAACTCCAGGTTTTCTGGGTAGATTCTGTTGTCTTTCCATAAAAGAGAACTGTAGCAGTAACAGGAATTTTGGGGGTGGGTAGAAAATTAAGACTTTAATTTTGACAACTAACCTACATGTGTAATAGGAAATATTCATATATGTAAAATATATGTAAAATGAAAATATTGGCCTGAAACTTAGGAGAAATATCGAAGTTGAAAATACAGATGTGTGGAAGTTAGTATCACATCAATGGTAACAAAATGCATAGCAGTGGAACATAGCACTCAGCTAGAATACCAAAATCAGGTACTAGAGAGAAGGCATAACTCTGATGCACACACCTACACACACACACGTCCAAAGCACACATGGAGAAAGGAGCATCAGTAAACCAGACTGAAGAGGATCGACCCAAGATATAAGAAGAAAACTAGAAAGGCATAGATTTGCAGATGTGAAAGAAGAATTTCAAGGAGTTGAACAATGATGTAAAATGATAGAAAACATAAAAAAAAGGAAAGTACTAGAAGTTATTTACTGGATTTTGAGGTATTTGCAACAAGGCAATTAATAGTTTCCCTGGCAAGGGAAACTTCATTACAGAGGGGAATGCAAAAGATGGAATGCATGGGAGGCAAAGACATCTAGAGAATAACATAGTTTAATTGAAGAAAGAGGAGAAAGAATTGGACATACCTGAGGTGTGCATGAGGTCACAGAAGTATTTTTTAAGACAAGAAAGGCCTGAGCCTATTTGGGAAACAGCAATAGTCAGGGAGTTTTTAGAGATATAGGAAGAAGTAAAACTGAATGAACGAATTCTGTGAGGATGTAAGGAAAGGGTGTGATCTAGAACATAGGCAGAACAGCAGGAGCTAGACTGCTTCTTCTAGTCTTCCATTCTTACCAGAGAGAAAGAGGAAGAATTTCAGGGTTATGAGCAAATTAATAATAAAGGACAAAAAATAGGAGGTGAGATTATACTGCGAGAATAAGGTAGTATTGGTAGGAATATCTGAGAAGAACAGAGAAGTTTTGAAATAGTTCCTTTTGGAGAGTTAAGTAATGAACACAGATGTATTGATAGTGTGCAAAGACTAATTAAAATTTGAGTTGTTGGCTTTAACAACACCAAATCTTGTGGTTGTACAGTTTTTTCAGTAAGACTCAAGAGAAGGTAGAAGCTCATGGAAGGGGGTTGGGATTGATTCTGTGACTAGAGTGTTTTCTGGGCTGGGTTTTAGGAAAGGAGTAGAAAACAAAGGAAATCAAGATTTTGGGAAGGGTGTAGTTGAGGTGATGAATCAAAGGGTTTAGGAAGGAAGTGAAGATAAAAAGAAAATAGTAAGTAAAGAGGATATGAAAATAGGAGGGTCAAGAAATTACAAGTCTAATTAAAGTGAAAGAATAGCCACAGTGGACTGGGAAAAGAATGGATACTAGGATACTGGAATCTAGGGGGTCTTTGGGACATGACAAGACTTAGGATGTGTCTGTTAATTTGGGTTTTTGGAATGAAGTCAAGGATGATTAAAATTAAGGGAAGAAAGGAACAAGTAACTATAGAATCATGAAGTGGTAATTTTTATTACTTAAAAAAATCTTGTGTCTTAATTAGAAAACAATATAATATTACTATATTATTTTAATATGCTTTTATATAACCACTGCTTTAAAAACTATTATTAATATTAGATGTAAACACTCGCTAGAAATTCTACTTGAAACTTATTTTAAAATAACTGGAGTCTATTTTTCATTAACTGAACCAGATTCTTTTTTTTCTCCTTTGTCTTCTAATCCAAAAATTAAGATCAACTGATAGTCTGGAGCAGTAACAAATGCCCTGGTTCTGTCTCCTTTTCCTGAGTTGAGCTTCTATGAAAAGCTAAAGGTTTTAGACCCTTTAATATGTTACTTCACCTTAGCAATCTCACTTCTCCTGTGAGAACTTTCTTTTGATGAAAACTTACAGCCCCTGGGATATTCCTGCTGTATACATTTTGGCCAGTAACACAAGTCAGTACTGAAAGGCAGGAGGCATCTGTCTAAATCAATCTTCATCTATATATATGTTCTTATATTTGTTCAGTCATTCTGTTTTCACTGACAATATGGTCAAAATGAAAAGGATAACAAAAGATATCAATTTGTGGATATGATCTAATGTTGAAAACAGTAGTCATAGCAACTCCTTGCTTCTTAAAATCACCTCATTGATTTTATTACTTCATAAACAATTTGAAATTGAACACTTATTGAATATTGTTGATTATTAAAGGCAAACCTCCTGACAGTGGTTATAATGTTGTCTTCAGGAACTGCTGAAAAAGAGCCATATATGAATAATAAAGTTGCATTTTTGTCTCTGTGGTATAAAAATATAATGAATCAATTACTATAAACTTAGCTCTTAAACTACAGATTCTTATGAAAAACATCTCAGCATGGGAAGTAGAAGGAAGCCATTTGTAAAACACATGGAGCTTATGTTTGTAAGTTATTAAAATAAGATGAAAATATAAGTGATTAGAGTATACTGAAGTTTTCAAATTCTACGTGTCATTAGTGATTGTCTTTAATTAATCCATAGACACAAAATATAAAAAATAATATGTCCAGGAGAATGCAGCCACAATTTAGTTGACATGACAATTTAAGAAAGAGGAGATACATTAGGTGCATTTGCTAAATGGCTCTAATTCCTCAAACCCTCATATCTTGATTTTACTTTCTGTATTTCTATTTAAACAGACTGGAATGTGTATTAGATAGAGGACAAGGGAGGATTTATTAGTGGAACTGGCTTATGTGATTGTAGAGGCTCAGAAATCCCACAATACACCATCTACAAGATGGAGACCCAGAAAAGTTAATGTGGCTCAGTCCTAGTTTGAAGGTCCAAGAATCGGCAAAGTCGACCGGAGGTGTAACTCTCAGTTGAGGGTGAAGGCCTGAACCTGACTGGCAGCTGTTACAAATCTGAGTCTAAAGGCTGGAAAACTTGAAATTTTGATGTCCATGGGCAAGAGAAACACATGTCCCTAATCTTTGAAAGAGAGAGAATTTGCTTTTCTTTTGCCTTTTTTGTTTTATCTCGGCTCTTAGCTAATTTAATGGGGCCCATCCATGTTGCGTTAGGGTGGATCTTCCTTACTCAGTCCACTGACTCAAATGCTGATCTCTTCTGGAAACACTGTTACACACAGACATACCCAGAAATAATGCCTTGCCAGCTATCTGGGTATCACTAAATCTAGTAAAGTTTGCACCTAAAATTGACCATCACAGAATGTGGCCCAATAATCACAGAATATCTAAGAGCAAAGCCAATATCAAACCCTCATTACTGCAAACTGAGCAGATGTCAGGTATATTTTCACATTACAATGGAAAAGTGCATAAATCCATTCTTCTAGCCTGTGATTTCATATTATATTCTTTTTGTGAGAGACACATCTCTTTTATTAGAACAACTCTTAGTGACCTGACTGGGACCCAAAGGAACTTAAGTGGGCATGGCTTGCAAAACCAGGAGAAAGGGCATATCTCTTCCGATTAGCTCAGAGAGAATATCATATTATCAAGGAAAAAAAAAAAAACTTGGTGTACTGCAATATTTCATGATCACCTCTCAGAATTTGTCTCTTTCTATCAAGTAAATCTAATTTGTAAAACTGAAAACAGAAAAAGAATACGAGAATTGCATTAAAAAAGTATAACTCTATATATCATTGGAGATCACACAAGCTTTTTGAAAAAATGAAGAATATTCATCCACTGCTTTACTGAAACAACTAAGAATTAATTCAAAGTCATCAATTGATCTCCTGATGTTATAAGTAAATTTATCACTTAGAGATTAATACTGAAAGTGAAAATCTAGACAAGTACGAGCCTTAGAAGTATTGTATACAATCTTTTTTCATATCTTCTTTCTCCCTATGCCTTCTGGGTTTTTAAGTGCCTTTGTCTGAGCCCTACTTTTTGAATCTATTCCTTTTTCTCTTTGTGCCATTGTTCAGTTCTTTGCCGTAGACAGTGCAATGCTAATTGTTTCTCCTTTGCTTAATAATACATAGCAATTTCTATTAACCCTAGCTAAGATATCATTGGCAAATCGCATTGTATTTTCAGATGATGCAGGCAACATCTTTCTACATTACTGTCAAATCTGTGCCAATCTACCCTTCTGGGAATCTTTGAACCATTTTGTAAGAAATGATTTAAAGGTTTTTTTAACCCCTGGGAAAAGAGCTTCAAAATAAAGTACTTGTTCCTTGGGGATGCAAAGCAACACTTAAGGGAAAAAGACTTACGTTAGGAAATAATAGACCAAACTTGTGACAAACAGGTTGTTTTAGTACCTATTTCCTGATTAATACTTTAAACTGCTTCTACTTTCTCAAAGGACTTTGGATAAGTAGAGATACCTATTACCCCAATTAAATATTTCCACTACTTCCACAAAGCCTATCAAGAATGTAAAAAATGATAAATTTAATATGAAAAAGCTATGAAATTTACAAATAGCTCATATCTAGAAAATTCTACTAGACAATAAGATGCTCGTGAAATCTTCACATAAAACTTGTGTCCTCCAGAGTCAATCATAGCAGGCCAAAGATGGGTGAATTGTTGTTGTTACTTTTGATTATCGCACCTAATGTCATTAAAATTCCTTCCTTTTTTTGTTAAAGCCCCAGAGTTGTTCAAACTAATGATGAACAAAAAATGCACTCATTTTTGAATGGAATAAAATATGCTATACATATATACTTTGTGAAAACAATTATAATATTTATACAACCATTAAAGAAATAAAACATGTAGCTGTCTACCTTTAAGGCCACAGAGTAACTTAATGTACCAATGATACAATGAATAATATTATGTAAGAATATTTCAAAATTGGGAAAAATTAAATTCCCCAATACAAATATGCAATTGAATTTTTAAGATTGTATTTGTTTGAAAAACAATATGCCAAATGAAATAAACTAGTTCACAATATTTGAGGAACTTCCCCAACTGCCTCGCTGAAATCTTAGTAGTTGTAATCTGGGCTTTTGGCAGATTTACAACCTGCCTTAATTTTTAAATATAAAGTCTCCCTGAGACAAATTCCCACAAAATAAAAGCAACTCCTCCAAAGGGGTAAACTCCCACACAGTATTGCATTTTTTTCATTCTTGTGAAAGGGCAGAAAAATTAACAATAAACAACCATCTTTGAAACCAAGTATTCTATAGAAAGTCCTCATCTGCTGCTGATTTTTAGCAGGCAGCAGGGGCTTTGTCAATGCAGCTCTCCTGCAGATCCTGAAATGTAAAGTGCAGGAGCTTTTTCCCAATTTAGAAAGGAAATAACACCAAGTAAATGGAAATAGATTTAACAAGAGCAAATTACTCCCTTGGAAAGGAAAAGTGTATAATCTTTTTAAAAAATGTGTAAAGCATGCTGACAAGTATGTTGTCCTACTCAGGGTAATTCAGTCACCTATGAAAGATAATGCATCTTGAACTAATTAAGCAAACCAGGAGAATTTTGTGTCTCCTAACTAGTCACCAGAAACCAGGCTACAGAAAAGAAGAGACAGATCTAGATAGGGATTTCTCAGTGTCTTCTAAACCTGCTGATTCTATCCAATTGGGTTCATTGTCACTAATTGGCTTTTCTTATATGACCTCAGAAGGACCTATTCTCGAAATCTATAGGCTCATTCTTACAGCTTAAGAAAGTAAGGATGGAAACTCTCTTTCCTTGGGTAGTCTTTCTCCTTGAACCATTTCCCATAGCCAACGGGATTGGGTAACAGGACGTGAGTCACTTGGGTCTCATCTCTGTGACTGCTAGGGTCTGCTAGGGTGAAGTATTAGAATTGGCAACTTTTATTAGCAGCATGGTCAGAGGAAATATTAGGAATTGCCTAAAGAAATTGAGGTTCAATATGTATCAGAATATTCATGTGAATATATTAAAGTTCCTTAAAGTTTATACAATTTGTGCTTTTTATAATAGAGCAATATTTGTTTAAGGCAATGTTTTCTAAATAAATTAACTGTTTAAAAATCCTTGCGATCTCCGCTTTTTAAGCAATCTGTAATGACTAATTTTCAGGTTATACACATTGAGCTGGGTTTTAAGGTTTTCCTTCAAGTCATAAAAGAAGTGAGATACATATTTAGAGAAATAGGTTTGAGGAAAATCCTAATATACAAGTCCCAAGTCTGGTCAAATCTCAAGGGCATTTTCTGTATTCCCAAACAATTCTATTCTCTATTCATATGCCATCCCATAGGCCACGTCAACCTTGCAGTGGCCTTACTTCTGTCCTTGTATGTCAAATTTTCAACATAGCCACTCTTTGCAGCTCTTCTCAAATTAGCTGACTGCCAAAAAAAAAGCACTTGCCCTTATAACCAACTCAGAATAAAGGTGAGTTAATTAAAAAAGAGGTTGCTTTCCACTTGTCCAATTTTCCTGCTCTTTTAAACAACTCAGCTAAAAACTAAGTTAATTAAAAAGAGAAGGTAGTTTCACTTTTCTAATTTTCTTAGAGGTTAGAGAACTCCTCATTATTCTATGTGAGGAAACGAGGAAAATTATTTCTTCACCTATTACTTCTTCCCTGTTATACTAGGAGATAGTCATTTCTTCTCCTTGAAAATTATGATCCATCCAGAAGCAGAAAGATCCTGCTATATGTTCTAAGCATTCTTGACCCAGGATCAAACTTTGCAGGGCCTCCAATACATCCTCTATCCTTTAAAAGGTATACTGTGTGGTTGGTTGCAAAAAGGGTCACAAACTTTCCCCTTTCTTTTATTTGTGCACATTGGTAGGGTTTGTTTATTCTGTCTGCCCTATTTTTTTTTTAATTTTAAATTTTTTATTTTAAAGATGTGGGGTACAATTCAGGGTTAGGTATACAAATATTCATTATGCAGGTACCCTTGTTGATGAGGTGTGTCCCCCCTTCTCCAGGCAGATTCCCACTACTGCCAATCCCTTTCTTATAGTATTATGATAGTGGTACAAGGTCCGCTTGTAAGTGAGAGCATGTGATACTCAGCTCTTTGTTTCTGTGAAGGATCACTCAGTATTATAGACACTAAGTCCATCTAGGGTGCTGCGAAGTTCATTATTTTGTTCTTCTTTATGGCTGCATAATATGCCATTGTGTATATGTACCACATTTTTAAAATCCAGATTTTTCCATACAACCCTGCAGTCCCCCTACTGGGAATATACCCAGAAGAACTCAAAACACTCTATAAAAAAGATACCTGCACACGTATGTTTATCACAGCATTGTTCACAATAGCAAGAACGTGGAACCAACCATGCTGCCCATCAAAAAAGGACTGAACTATTTTTAATGAGTAGCTTTGGCTAATGGAACATTAGCAAAAGTGACATGAAGGGAAGCTTGAAAAGCCTGCTCATTGGAGCTTTCTCTTGGTGCCCTGAGACACCATGGAGATGAGCCTAGACTACTCTGTTGGATAATGATGTGGCCCAGCCACTCCTATCACCCCAGCCCATAACCAGCCCCATCCTAGAAGCAGAGAGGCTGAGATGGCAACTGACACATAGGTGGACCCAGCTGAGCAGCCTAAATTGTCAACTCCCAGAATCAGAAAATAAATAAATGATGGTTGTCTTAAGTTTTGTTGTTCTAAGTTTTGGTGGGATTTTATACAGTAATATTGAGCTTTTTAGAAAATTAGCCGGGCTCAGTGACTCAGCCTGTAATCCCACGCCTTGGGCGGCTGAGGTGAGTGGATTGCCTGAGCCCGAGGGTTCGAGACCCGCCTGGGTGACTTGGCAAGACCTCATCTCTACAATAAATCAAAAATCAGCCGGGTGTGGTAGCGCGCGCCTGTAGTTCCAGCTACTTGGAAGGCTGAGGCGGAAGGATGGCTGGAGCCCAGCAGGTCGAGGCTGCGGTGGCCGGAGCGGCCCTTGCACTCTAGTCTGGGCGACAGAGTGAGACTCGAACTCAAAAAAAAAAAAAAAAAAAAAAATTAGATGCTAGCAGGTGGAATCCTAGAGACATTTGACTCAGGGGGCCTTGCAACTTGTGATGCCTTTCTCGAGCTGCCTTAAATCTCCCTTCCGTGGCTGTATCCAGAGGACACTACCAACCTTTGTTTCCCCTTTGGGGAGCTGTCCAACCCTCTGGGAATCCATCTCCCTCACTAAGAAGAAAACCTATACAAAGAAGAGTGAATAAGAATAGACAAGTTAGGAATGTGAAAGGAACCAAACTCAGAAATAGAAGTGAGTAACTATGTGGAAACTCTGAAAACAAATTTGAAGACTTAAAGGAACTTAATAATTCCAGAACGCCAGTCTATTTAACTTTTAAAGAAAAAAGTGGTTAAACTGTCTCAGACCACAGAAAAAGATGGACATCTCTATAGTTAATTTTAACAGACTAGAATAACTTTAAAACCAAAATCATATATAATCAATAGAATAACCAATTTTATTTAAGATACTCATATTTTACATTGCAATTATTGATAAAATATTTACAAGTAGAATCCAGCAACATATCAAATGATGGCGCGTTCGTTTCCTAGGATTATCATAACAAAATACCATAAACCACATAGCTTTATATAACAGAAATTTATTCTCTTTGAGTTGAGGCTAGAAGTCTGAAATCAAGGTATTGGCAGGGACATGTTCTTCTGAAAGTTCTAGGGAAGAATGCGTTATGTGTCTTTTTCTTAGTTTCTGGTATTGCCAGCAGTTCTTGTCATTCCTTAGATTATAAATACATCACTCCAATCTCTGCCTGTCTTCACATGGTGTTCTTTCTGTGTGTGTATGTCTCTCTCTCCTACTTATTTTATAAAGACATCAGTGAGATTGAATTAGGGTTCACCCTGATGACCTCATCTTCACTTTGTTAGGTTTGCAAAGACTCTATTTCCAAGTAAGCACAAATTCAAAGGTATTTGGGTTAGTATTTTAATGTATATTTTTGGGGAACATAATTCAACCCATAACACTGGTATTACGAGCTAAGAGATTTAATTCAGTGATATAAATGTAGTTTGTTATTAGAAAATATAATTAAAAGGTTCTTAAAACAACAAAATTAAAGTTACATGATAATATAAATAAATACTGAAAGAGGAATTGTTATAAATAACAACTTGTATTATACAACCTCCCATAAAAACAGCAATAGAAGCAAGTTGCTTAAGTTTGCTAATAATTATATATTATAATATTCTAAATAATGTAACACTAACAGCATGCCACTATAATCAGAGTTTGGAAAGGGTGGGCTCTAACTCCATTAATGTTTAAAATTATCTTTGAGGTAACAGTGGATTTGGCGTGAGAAAAAAGTGTAGAATTGGAATAATCATTGTAAAAGAAGAGAGATGTTTTGTTTTGCTAATGATGTGATTGTAAAACTAGAACACATCTAGTTTTTTAAAAAATCACACAGATAAGAGACTGAAACCAAAATCTTATATACTTAAGAAAAGATTTTGTGACCATAATACCCAAAGTAATCTACAGATTCAACACAATTCCTATCAAACTACCAACATCATTTTGTACAGAATTAGAAAAACAATCCTAAAATTCATATAGAATCAAAAAAGAGTCAAAATCATCAAAGAAATCCTAAAGAAAATGAACAAAGTCAGAGGCATCACATTACCTGACATCAAATTATACTACAAGGCTATAGTTACCAAAATAGCATGGTACTGATGGAACTGGTACAAGAGCAGACAAATGAACCAATGGAACTGAGAATCCAGAAGTAAACCCAAATACTTACAACCAACTGATCTTTGACAAGCAGACAAAAACATACACTAGGCAAAGGAAAACCTATTCAACAAATACTGCTGGAAAAATTATTTGCAGAAAAATGAAACTTGATCCTTAGCTTTCCCTAAATACAAAAATTAACTCAAGATGGATTAAAGACTCAAATGTCAGACCAGAAATCATAAACATCCTAGAAGAAAATCTGGAAAAACTCTTCTGGACATCAGCCGAGGCAAATAATTTATGACTAAAATCCCAAAAGCAAATGCAACAAAAACAAAAATAAACAAGTGGGACTTAAACTAGAAAACTTCTGCACAGCAAAAGAAATAATCAACAGAGCAAATAGGCAACCTACTGAATGGGAGAAGATATTAGTAAACTATACATCTGGCAAAAGATCAATATCCAAAATCAACAAAGAACTCAAACAAATGAGCAAGAAAAAGCACAGAGCCCCATTAAAAACTGGGCAAATGACATGAACAGACATCTCTCAAAAGGAGATATATAAACGGCCAGCAAACATATTTAAAAAATGCTCAACATTACTGATCATCAGGGAACTACAAATCAACCACAATAAAATACCACCCTGTATCAGTCAGCATGACCATTATAAAAACAAACACAACAGATGCTGGTGCAGATGTAGAGAAAAGGGAAAACTTATACATTGTTGTGGGAGTATAAAACAATTCAGACTTGGAACTTGGTATGGAGAGTTCCCAAAGAACTAAAAGTAGATCTACCATTTGATTCAACAATCCCACCACCAGGTATCTAAAAGATAGATAATTATAAACAAAAAATTAAGTTTTTATTGAGACTGCTGTTATCTTTCTATAATCAAAAGAAATTTTCCTACATACAAAAAGAATTAAAGTTTGTCAAAATAAAAATAAAGTTTGTATGACGATTAGAATAAAAAACAAAAAATGTTGAAAATACCTATTTAAAAATTAATTACATTTAAATATTTAATTAAAAATTTAATTTTTAGATACCACATCTAACATGCCAAGCAGTGTTCTAAGCTGTTTACCAGTATAAAGTTATTTATTCTTCACAGCAACCCTGCTAGGGTGATATTAATTGTCTTAGCATGGGCTGTCACAACAGAATACCATAGACTGGGTAATGATCAGCCAACAGAAATTTATTTCTCATAGTTGTGGAGGTTGGAGGTCTGATATCAGGGTGCCGATATAGTTTGGGTTCTGGTAAAAGATCTCTTCTGGGTTGCAGATTGCTTGTTTCTCTTTGTGTCCTGACATGAAGGAATTCAAGCTAACTCTCTTGCCTCTTCTTATAAGAACACTAATCCCGTTCATGAAGGCTGCACGTTCAGACCAAATCACGTCCCGAAGGGCCCACCTCCTAATACCATCACATTGGGATTAGGGCATTGCCATATGAATTTGGAGGGTGGGGCAGGAACATCCAGTTCATTCATGAATCTTAAACCCATTTACAATTCTCCTAATCATGAAACTTCAGTGGCTGCCGTGGCTTTCCTTTGCTCCTCAATGAAATATAGAGTTATGCTGAAATTCAAAGCCTTTTACAGTGACTCAATTTCTCTTTGTCTTCTTGTCTTCAACTATCCCCTTCCATCAACTGACTTGGGGCTTTCCAGTATTTATGCCCTTACTCCCATAAGTGCTACTTGAAAGTTTATTTTCTGACTTGAAATCTGATGATTTTCTCCACCTCTACTTTCTCCATGTAATCTTTCCTGGTCTCAGATCAGGTGTAATATTCAATCCCTTTAGGACTTGTTTTGGATGCTTTTCTGTGTACATGTAGTGCATTTCCTACCTTAGGGTAATCTGTATAGCAATAGAAAATATGTTTTACTTATCCTTCAAGTTTTTATAAAATAAGAGTTGCTTGAGATAGACCTATTTAACCCAATACATTAATGGAAGGAAGGAGAGGTTTCTGCTGGGTTTACCAGAATTTTCTACATAGAAACCTTCAGTGGTTTCTCAGAGTCTATATCTGAAACTTTCTAGCAAGGAATTTGAAACTTACAAAACTTACTATTCTAGTCTTTTACAGCTGTACTCTTTTATATGAATTTTCCAGTTTAATTATTTATATTCCCTGAAATAAATATGCATTTTTCAACTTTCTCCTATTTGTGATTCAGTCTCTTCCAGTAGTCTATAAATTCTTTGAGAGCAGGAACTGTGTCTTATATATTTTAGTATTTTATGACTAAATTGTACAGGGCCATAGTTGGTGCTCAGAACTATGTCTCAAATGAATAAATCCTATTTGCCAGTCTATGTTTTCTTATCTGCTTTTCAACTACTACAATATGAACACTATATGAACATTTATTTAGTAAATAATATAATGAGCATTTGCTAATTAAAGATGACAGACTACTTTTCAAGGCTTTTGCAGCTGTAATTTTTTTTTTTTTAAATACATGGTCTTATTATGTTGCATAGGCTAGCCTCAAGCAATACTCCTGCTTCAGCCTCCCGGGTAGCTGAGACTACAGGCATTCTCCATTATGCCTGACTACCACTATACTTTTAAAATTTGAATTGCTTCCAGTTTAATAATTTATATTCCCTCAAGTACACTTGCATTTCTCAATTTTTCTCTATTTATGGCTTAAATACTTTCTCGATTCCATTTTTATTATGTTATACATAATAAAGTTATGTACATAAAATAATTATGTACAACAAAATATTACAAATCTCATTTGTTTATCCTGGGATTCTATGAGGGGGGACTCCAAAAAAATGGAATTTATGTATTAAAAAACTGTGTATTTATTCTTACATGTTTAAACTTCGGTCTCCTTCAAAATACTCTCTGTTTGATGCAATACACCTATTGGGATGCTTCTTCCACTGATCAAAACAGTTTTCGAAATTTTCAATTTTAATGCCTTTTAGTGCTGCTGCCATCTTTTGTTTCACCTCTTCCATATTGACAACATGCTTCCCTTTTAGGACTTTTTCATTAAAAAAAAAAATAGTTGCTCTGGTAAGATTGGGTGACTAGGAAGAGTGGGGCATAGGGGTTATGCAGTTTGGGTAAAAACCTGCTAAACGCTCAGTTCAGTGTGGGCAGGTGTACTTGCAAATCATCTGCCATGAAATGGGCAAATGCTTTGAAAGAATCTCAAAACAAACAAACAAACAAACAAACAAAAAACCCACTGAAGCTGAGCAAAGTCTTTCACAACAATGCGAGTTGGTATACTGATGCTGATGGGTTCCTAAAACACTTACCTAGTAGGAGAAGCCTTTACCACAAGTGGCCCACCCTTTAAAAATTAATTCCGGGTTTTTTGGGGGTCCCCCTCATATTTTAGTTTCTGTATGAAAATGTGTTCTAATATGTCAAAGGTCATATCTTTTAGTCTCACAGATTTTCAGTCTTTAAAAGATGTTGTTTTGAGCATATTAGAACTTTTAGATAGGAATTAAAATACAATCTCAAGGTATACAAATGAGCTTTTGAATATTTTATTATCTAAAATAATAAAAGTTACATAAGGGAAGCTTTTAAAATACGTGTTACTGATATATCCGAAAGGTATTAGGAATCAGGAGTCTATCATTCTATTTTTCGTATTTGTATGAACTTTGTCAAGATATCAAACAAGTTGAGGTTATCCTCTCCATCTGTGAATGCAACAACAATTTGAGCACTGTCTTTGCTATAGGGCTGTTGTAACACTTTGTGACTATGCTTTGAAAATGAAAAATGATTTGAAAAAACAAAAATTTTATGACAGATAAGACTAGCTTTTTTTTTAAGACCCAACATTCTGCAAGATATGTTTTATGTTAATGAATGTTTTATTTAAATAAAAGAAGAATAACTTGGTTATTCTATGTTTGAGAAATGTTACATTTCACTTCTGGAAAACCACAATTCATTTTGCTTTGCTAAAGAGTGTAAATTTGTTCATTAAAAATATTCGCTTAACTTTTTGTAACATTGTTTACCGAAATTATTTAATCAAGAGATGTCTCTCATATTTTTAAAAATAGTGTCCATTTACCTGGAGGAATTGATGTTTCTTCATTCCTAGTATGAACAATTTTGGATTTGACTAAAAACTTAACCTTTCATGTAAACCAAAAGAAAAAAACTAGCATTTCATTTAAAAATGAAAATTAGCTACACTGTCTGTATAAATCACTAATAGAAAGTTAATTTTGTAAATTGGGGAGATTTTCTAACTCTTTTTGACCCCAGTGGTGCTATATACTATGCTGGAGCAGTAATTTCCTCAATGACACCCCCGTGGCCAGAAGGAGTTAATGCTCTGCTCAATATACTTAATTCACACCCTGTTGTAATTTACACACTGGGGTAATCTGGATGGATATATAGCTTTTTCTGGCTTTTCTTAAATCTATAAAAACTTTGAATGATCCACAAAGGACAAATTATCAAGCTGTACAGACTAGCAATCAACAATTTAGTGCCCAACTTTTTTAAAAACAATTTTTGAGGGTAAATCATCACAGCTTGTAAAAGCACACATTAGAAAATTATTTTATAAGATTTAAATAGGATTTCTGAATTACTTTTTAGACATCTCTTTGTTTTTATCCTGTATGTTGGATCCATTCTAATGATCTTTATACCTCAGGATTAGATTGACCTCTCCCATTTCACATGTGGGAAAAGCTTAGAAACCTATTTGCATGCATGGAGTTGGATAGATAGGTGGCTTAAGTTCTATTCTCTACCTAAGGGTATGACAAAGTTATAAACATGAGAGAAAATCATGCTTATGTGAAAAAGTAAACAAAAGAGTTTTTTGTTTTATTGTCTCTTTCCACTATACCAAAATATAAATGATGGGTTTTTTTCTTCTTTCAGTTCTCTTAAAAGTCTGTTTTGTTCTTATTCAGGAATAGTCTTTTAAAAATGTGGTTCTTCTTTTTTCTGCCACCTCTTTATGGAGGCTTACTCTGGTCTCTCAGCATTAAAAGTTGTTTGTTAGTGAAGAAATTTCAAAACACAGAGCTGAGCCCTTTTTATTGAAGTTTATCAAAAGAAGGAGGGAAGCCTATGGGGTCTGAAAAAGGCTCGCTGCTGATTCTAATTTGCCTGCTGGAAGTTGGGCCCCTCCTTAGGGCATTTTATCCACTGTCACTGGAGAAAACCACAGCTTTAAAGATGGATGTCTCTCTGTGGGAATGGTGCTCGATACATGTTTATTGAATGCATAAATGGCGTTCTACTTAAAAAGCTCTCACACCACACAGTATCCCTATCATCTTTCAAAACAAACACATAACAAAACACCTTCAGTGTACCTCCTGCTTGGTTGAGGGTCAAAAGGTCTTTGGTAATTTGAACTTTTGATATTTTGGCAACGTGTTAGAGGAGAGAGGAAGGAGAGTGTGGCACATTAAGAATTATCTGAAAGTGACTTTGTAAATTCATGCAGGATTTCCTGGACAATGAGCTGGCTAGGACCCAGGCTTTCTCTTTTCCCAGAGCAAGAGGTCCAAATCCAAGAAACTTACCTTTTGTTAGAGGATCAGGAACTTCCTCCACCTGTACCCTTGCCCCCAGCAGAGAGGATTGATACGTCAAGGAATGCAATTTCTATAAGAGAAGGGCAGTTGGTGATCTTAGATAACTCTTGTAAATAACTTGCCTGGTGGCAAGTGGCCTATTTCCTCATTGGCATGACTCCTTTCTTAAGAAGCAAGACCCATGGCAGGAGGGTTCCTACCCATGCATTGAAACCCCTGCTTTGTCTCTCAGAGATTATGGCTCTGGCAAGCCTCTTCAAATGAAGACAGAGAAATTAAGAGGTCTTGTATATTTCTGTCCTGACTCTGGCCTTCTGAATGTTCTCTTTCCCTAATAAAACCTATTCTTAACCCATCTATTGTGACAGTGTGGAGAAATCTAAAAAGGATTGCCATCCATAACAACAAAAAAACCAAAATTGTAACTATCAGTCAAAGTCCATCTGATTCAAAGGCAGTTAGATATAGGGAAGAAGACAACAAATCTACCTGAACTGTATGCATGGAATAAAGACATAATTCAAAGCAAACTCTCACAGCAAAAGGCAGTAAATGTTGAATAAACACAAGTAGAAATCAGAGGTACAGCTAAGTTCATAATTCTTCCGGTTTAAAATGCCATATAGATACTCCACCTAAATTATAACAGACAGAGGAAAAGGCAGAATTAGTGAGAAAAAGATGTGAGAGATGTGAAGAGGTCATCAGTGGGTAGGAAGACATGAAATTTAAAATCAAATGTGGCAGAAGTCTTCTTGAGAAGATCGTGGACGAAGTTTTGCTTGCTTTTCTTTGAGTTCAATACCAGGAATATGGCTTCTTCCAAACCACCCTAACACAACCATATAAACTAACTAGATGAATGACATCAGACTCTTACGGTAAAGGGATTTTATTGGAAAGAATTAGTAGAGCCAACAGCCTGTCTCCTTGATCTCTGGGCCTTGTTCCTACACTGGGAATCAAGATTTCTTTCCTTGGATATTACTGTTGATGGAGATATTGGTGGTAATTGCTTTTCAACCCATGCGTCCATGCCCTTTCACTGGATATTGTTTTAAGGGGGAAACAAGAAGTCTAGTTAAGTCTGAGAATCCCACAGATATAAACAGGATGTACATGTCTATGACCAAGGGCTAATTTCCTCATAAATTCCCTTTTTTTGTATCATTAGAAACTAGTTTCCTTCTCTCTTCTCATTTATCCCAAGAGTGCTATATCAGAAATAGGCCCTGAACTTTTATTAGATCAACTGCTTTTATATTTAAAAAATACCTCTATTATCTCAAAAGCTATATTATAACAAAAAAACAACAGTATCAATTGTTTTTACTCTCCCCTCCTCTCTCAGGGTAGGGAAGAAATATTTAGAATGAGTCCATCTAAGAGTATAGGAAATGTTTCATCAACCCTTTCACCACTTGTCTTAGGTCTAGATTTTACTCACTTCTAAAGTGCTTGATTTTGAAAGATACAAAAAGGGACTGGGGTGAGAAATGTTATTCCTCATGTAAGATAGTGAGAGTTTTTTTTGTTTTGTTTTTTTAAAGGAGTATGAAACAGCAGACTAGGAGCTTTGAAAAAGGTGACCGAGTAGATATGACATGTGGTGGGTATAAGGATTGTCCCACCAGACACCCATTTCAAATGCCTTCTGACATGTTTTCTTGGATTTGGGGGGTTAGAAAGTTAAAGAAAACAATACATCTATTTTTGAGATGTCCTCATTTCTAAGACCCTGAAAGTAATTTAATCCCTGTCAATATCATGAATTGAGTTATATGGAGTAAGAGAAAAGATGTGAAGCATGTATTCAGCTAGAGATAAATGTTTTTGATGCCAATAGTTATTATAGCAACTTACTGATGTGGCTGGCCATTGCCTGATTTGGCTGTATTCTGATCACGGCACATGTTGTATTGTTCTAGAGCTAGCATCATGGTGGAAGTTCTCTGATTCCACAGCTTCCCAATCAATGGTAGAGGTAGCATCTGTCTTCTTGGTTCAGTTCTGTGGTAAGTCACTGATGGAAGCTCCACTGTATTTCAGGCTATTTAACAATCCTGTGACATATTTATACTATTTAGTACATTTTGTTAAACTGGTGAGAGTCATTTAGTTTGTCTGAAATTAAGTACCTGCTAGATGATAATTTTCTAGTTGTCTCTCATGTTTCTGCTCATCTTACTGCCTTTGTTTCTTTACCATTTTTTTTCAAAGATGTTAGTAACAGCCTCAGAAGACGGAGATAGTACACCCCACTGAAACAAAGAGTAGGCATGCTTACTGACCAAGATAATAAAGCTGTTGCATGTGCTACCCAGCGGAGAGGCCAACATGACAAGGAACTGAGGGTAGATACCAGCTATTAGCCTATAGGGAACTAAGCCCTATGGTCCAATAAGTTGTGAGGGATCTTATCATGTCAATCATGACATAAGTAGCTTGCAAATTATTCCTTCCCCAGTTGAGCCTTGGGATGAACGCAGCTCCTGGCAGGATCTTGACTGTAGCTTTGTGAGTGATCCTGAAGTACAAGATCCAGCTAAACTGCACATAGGTTTCTGTCCTACACATACCACAAGGTCATAAATGTTGCTGTTTTCAGCTTCTAAATCTAGAGGACATTTTTACACAATAATAGAGAACTAAAACCATCTTTGAGTTTCTAGCCCTGCAAAATGGATGGCCACTAAAAGATAGAGAAAGCCTAGATCTCTGAGTCACTGTTAAACAAACAAACAAACCATCAAACCAGAAACACATGTTTTAGACTTTTATGTGACTGAAGATTCATTTTTAATTGCTTAAGCCACTGACATTTTGGGGTGAATGAATTCAGCAACTAGAACTACTTACATTAATAGTGTGATCTACCTTCTTATTTTCCCTCTTCCCCAAAAAGATTCGTATTAACGTTTTCAATTTTTTTCTCCTCTACTGATTTGCCAGTTTTACAGTCTACTTCTATTTTTTCTGGAACTTGCCCTTAACTTTTTAACATATGTATGTAATGAGTCATTAAATAAGCAGGATTTGTAAGTCATAATCAGAAAACAGTTTACATTTGTCTTTTACTGCCCACTAAACATCGATGAGCTCTCTGCTGCCTGTGGATTTGGCAACCATCTCCTTCCCAGCATCATGACCACATTCAAACCCTCTTGAAACCCAAGATGGTCAAAAAGAGGACCAAGAAGTTCATCCAGTACCAGTCTGACTAGTTTGTCAAAATTAAGTGTAAGTGATAGAAACTCAGAGGTATTGGCAATAAGTTGCAGAGAAGATTCAAGGGCTGGATCTTGATGCCCAACGCTGATTATTGGAGCAACAAGAAAACAAAGCACATGCTTCCCGGTGGCTTCCAGAAGTTCCTGTTCCACCCTGTCAAGGAGCTGGAAGTGCTACTGATGTGCAACAAATCTTATTGTGCTGAGATTGCTCACAATGTTTCCATCAAGAACCACAAAGCTATCATGGAAAGAGCAGTCCAGTTGCCCACCAGAGTCACCAAAACTAATGCCAGGTTAAAATAAACAGTTCCTGTGCATGTTTTATTTGTGTGTGTGTTTTTTTTAAAAAAAAAACATAAAAACTTCCCCAAAATGTTGATGAAATGAGTACATTTCACCCTCCATATTAGATAAACATACAGACAATTCATGACTTGTCTGATAATTCTTAGGTAATACAATGTTCTAGAGTTACTTAAAGGTAAAACACAATAAAAAAAGAGTAAAGTGCCTGGCATGTGTAATTTTACCAACTCCCCAAATGATTCTAGTTTACCCAGAGTTTGGGAACCACACAAAACACAGCTTTGACTTAGAAATAAGAATATTCAGTCCAATGTATTAATTTCCATCTTAGACATTATTTTAAAAGGCAGCTTCTCCTGCATCCCGTGTGATGAGCTACCCTTCTCTGGAAAAAGAGGTGGTACTTGCTCTGTCTGCAGAAGCCCTGTTTCCATCCCTCCCTCTCCTTGTTAACATGTTTCTGAATCATCTAGGGTCAAAGCAATAGGGAGAAAGATGGAAAGGGAAGAGGTAAGTTCTTGTTTAATTGCTATGCTCAAAATTCTGACGTGTGCATTTCACTGATACAATATTAATCGGTACAGATATCTCTCACCTAAAGGATGTAAGAAACTTAGAAAGTTTTAGCTCTCACTATTCTATCTAATCATGAATGTTATTATTGTCTAGTACTATAGCTTATCTATTGTTTAATCTTGCCAAATTAGTTGTTATCATCATCAATATCATTTTACACAGTCAAGTCTAATTTATTGAGGTCTACTCACATGTTTTCTAATTGTTTTGTTTAGTATTACCATTCACATTTTATTGCATTTCAGAAGTTTTTCCCTGTGCCTCTTTCCATCATTAGTCCTTCCCTTTTCCCTATGTATAATCACATTCTACATTCTCATATGTATGATTATTTTTGCCTATTTCTCCCTCACTCTTGAGGGTTATTTTCACTAGCTATAGAATTTGAGGTTGTCATTATTTTCTCTCCACCTCTTGAAGATATGGTAGACACTGTAAGTTGTTGCTATCTAGTATTCATTTTTGCATTTTCTCTTGCTGAGAGAAAAATACAAAAGCCAAGTGCTTGCTAAATATCTCCATTCTCAAATGCCGTTGCTGCCAGAGATGGTCATTGATGTAATACTTGCTAATAAGGTGTAAGGGAAACTCTACTGGTCATTTCTGTGACAGATTTTATTTTCATGACAAAAAAGATTGATAATGCTTACAAACTTCTTCACTAATTTTTTTCCCTACATTGGAAGTTATGTGGCTTCTGTTGCTACAGTAGCCATCTTGTGACTTTGGAATTACAAGCACCAGGAACCAACAGAAATTCAGAACTGCAACTCTGACACTGTTGAGTCTCTTAATTAATGCCAGCAACCACCCATCTGATTTTATACTTAAAAGCCTTATATTTTGCACAGTGTTTTGTATGATATGCCATGTACATCAATTTCTTTGCACCTTTGCAGTGTCTCTTCTCTCTCTGCTATTCATTACCTCATGTATTTCTTCTCATTCAATCTTTGTGTGACTTCAATAATTTACTCCTTTTGTGAATATTTACTTGTCTCCTTCTAGCAAAATAATCTATTTTCTTCTGTGTTCTAGGAGCAATATATTTGGGTTTGTATTAACATTTACCACATTTTATTGTAACTGATTTTTTGAATCTGTCACTTTCACAAGATTGCTCTTAAAAACTGGTGTTGTGCTTATTAATTTATATTTTATCACAAAATAAGTGTTTAATAAACACTTGCTTAATGAACTAATCATTGCCTAATGGGTTTGGCTGTCATGTCCACATACAAAAAGTATTATCCACTTTTTTCTTATGGTTTTCTTTTTCTGAGTATGTTGTTTTTAGTCACTTTTTCTACACATATATACAGAGTTTCTACAGTTGCTTTTTGGTACAAATAATTTCTCCAAAAACCTCCCCAGTGATCATTTGTGGAGTTGTTTAGTAGGTTTTTAATGAGCTTTCTGTGTCTAGAATACTACATAGAATGTTATTGCTAGTAACACTTTAGTTCCTTTTTCTCTTTTCCTAAAATGGTATTCTTTCCTCAAAATGCTGATAGTGGGAAGTTAAAGTTTACTTCAAATGGAGAAATACTATTTTAACATCTGTTACTCTAGAAGAATGAATCTCATTATCCATAGGGGGCTTGGGAAATAAAACTCAAGATAATGTTGAATAAGATTATTTAGGAGATAAGTGATTTTACCCTTTCAAAATGATTTTGCTATTTTACCATTGTGATTAACTAGACTGGAGAATAGTTGTCTTTTCTTTTCTTTTTTTTATGGGTTTCAGTGAGCTTTCTAACTAGGATTTACTTTAATGGTTGTTGCTTACTTTCTTCTCTGGGACATTGTTTATGGTTTTAAAAACTCTTTGTATTTATGAACAAATAAGCCAAATTCAGGTGGTCAGCATCTTACTATAAGAGATTTATAACTAATGGATGAAGATAAGACAGATGAAGAAGCAATTTAATTAGACTAAAATAATTTAAATTTTATCAGAATAAAACTATATTTAGAGAATGATACCTTATACTACTAGACTAAAGTAAATTAAACCTATCATGATTTTAGACTGGCCGGAGATAAAATATTTCAGTTTTGACTAGAGAAATGTTTGAGAGAGTGCTAAATTCTCCTTGAGTTGTCATTCCTACAGAGTATATACTCAAACTACAATTTTTTAAATGATGAATGATATGTTTGGTGTACTAATCACTCATATTTGTTACTTTTTATTTTCTACCACCAAGCATATGTTCATTCTTCTATTATAAATATTTTCTCCAATATTGTAGTCCTTGTTTTACTTGAAGTGTTCTGTTTACTTGCTTTAATAAAATCAAGCAAACAAAAATCTTCAACTCATTATATTTTCATTTAGGCAGAAATTTCTGCATGAGATATTGCTAAATGAAAGCTCCTATTACAGGAGATCTGCTGGTACTATAGAGGAGGGAGTAGGCTATGTGTAGGCCATTGGGGAGTGGGTTTATGGAGAACACATAGTCCACCTGACTTGGGTAACTGCAAGTCAACTTTTGCTAATTTTTAAGGCATTATTTTTTTTTTTCCTAACAGTTCTTGCTTCCAGATATTTCTGTAAAAACTTCGTTTGGAAACATGTGGCCATATCTAGACATTGCGCACCAGTGACTGTAAACACCACAAAAAGCGAGATGATCAAAGACCATATCACTGCCTATGAAGTGTTTTCAGAACAAAACAAAACAAAACACCCTGAATGTGAACACAAGGTAACTTCTAGATCCAACTCCCAATCTGCAAGGATGCAGAGAACACAGGAACTCGTTAAACCACACCACAGGGATGCAATCAGCAAAACCCAGACTGTAGGGACTGCGGGACCAACCACACAGTGTCTTCAACAAATAATTGCAAGGAAAAGAGATGGAGAAGAAATTTATGGATCAAAAGGAGTTTAAAAGATACATTAACCAATTGCAATGTGTAGATCTATATATCTGATTTTAAAAAAACTTATACCAGTTATAAGATACTGACTGGGTATTTGATATAAATGAATGATTGTTGATTTTTAAAATACATGACAGGTTAATGTGGCTATTTTAGAAAATTTTGTGCTTATATTTAGACATACATAATAAAATATTTATGAATAAAATGTTTAAAATGTGTTAACCAGTCGGGCTCGGTGGCTCAGCCTGTAATCCCGCGCCTTTGGGAGGCTGAGGTGAGTGGATTGCCTGAGCCCGCGGGTTCGAGACCTGCCTGGGCAGCAAGACCTCATCTCTACAATAAATCAAAAAATTAGCCGGGCGTGGTAGCGCGCGCCTGTAATTCCGGCTACTAGTGAAGGCTGAGGCAGAAGGATTGCCGGAGCCCAGCAGGTGGAGGCTGTGGTGGCCAGGAGTGGCCACTGCACTCCAGTCTGGGTGACAGAGTGAGACTCCAACTCAAAAAAAAAAATGTATTAACCAAATCCTGGGTAAATATGCCATTTGTCTGTGAGTCACATGACTTTTGTTCTGCTGTTTGCAACTTCTGATATTTGAGAATACAGTTGATCCTGAAAAATGAGAGTTTGAACTGTGCAGGTCTAGTTGTAAGTGATTTTTCTCTGACTTCTGTCATCTCTAAGACAGCAAGTCCAACCGACCAACCCCTCCTCTTTTTCTCCTCCTCCTCAGCCTACTCACTGTGAAGACAATGAGGATGAAGACCTCTGCGATAACTCACTTCCGCTTAATAAGTCGTAAATATATTTTCTCTTTCTTATGATTTTCTTAACATTTTCTTTTCTCTATTTTATTGTGAGACTGTAGTATATATATGTACATATAACATAGAGAGTATGTGTTAATCAACTTTATGTTAGCAGTGAGGCTCTGGTCAACAGTGGACTATTAGTCCACTGTTAAGTTTGGGGGGAGTTAAAAGTTACACACAGATTTTTGACTGCATGGCAGTCAGTTTCCCTAACCACCCTGATGTTTAAGGGTCCACTGCATGTACAACTAATTTATAATTTTTCTTATTCCTCAGTCTCACCAAAAACTAAAATATTTTAGTTGTACTTAAGAGATATAAAAATATATAGACCCCAGTGTTTACTTGAAGAATAAGATATATTTATAAATTAAACCTTAAAGAATATTATGATAATATGATGTCACCACTGTCTAGCCTCCTGGTTTTTGTTTTTTTGTTTTTTTTTGGTGTTTTTGAGTAGGAGTCTCACTAAGTCACCCAGGCTGGAGTGCAGTGGCATGCTCACTGCCATCCCAGTGTTGATCTGCTGGGCTCCCATGATCCTTCTGTCTCAGCCTTCCAAGTATCCAGAACTACAGGCACAAGCAACCATGCCCAGCTAATTTTTGATTTGTTGTAGAGACGAGGTCTTACCAAGTTGCCTGGGCTGGTCTCGGACCCATGGACTCAGGCAATCCACTTGCCTCAGCCTCCCAAAATGCTGGGATTACAGGCTGAGCTACCAAGCCCGGCCTATCCTACTGTTTAATATTTCAAATCTATATATTCGTATTTGTAAGACTATTTTAATTGTTTACCCAGATTTTCAGTCTTACAATGGTTAATGCGATGCTTCCTAGTAATAACAGATTTCAGTTAGTAAATGGCTTATGGGTGATTTCAGCTCCAAGTGTATTTCTGAGCAAACCATCCCAGGGCTGCCAATTGTAGAACATGACATGTTCAGAGCACTTACTGCCATTACTCAATAATTTGCAAAATAAGAACTTTTGGGAATCAGTAATACCCTCTGTCAGTGTCCCTGGCGACAACTTAGATTATTCACTGATAGAATTTCTGAAGACTTTGGGTTCCCTAAATTCTACTTGAAGGAATTAAATTTAGAGAGCCTGGAGATGTCATTGCTGCAGACCTTCCTGAGTCCCATTGTGTGAAAAGTGGCTAGTACAGTGACCGGCACTTACATAGTGTGCAATACAGGCTGAATTCCTTCCCTCTACCCTGTCCATTACTCAGTGAAGCCCATCTAATAGACAAGCAGAGTGATCTAACATAGTATGTCTCAGTTTGATGGTGGTGGGCTAAGAATGGGAGTAGAGGACACATATTAAGCTTACGTGGGGGGATTTTTCAGTGTCTGTATTCTCTCCCTGTACTGTAGGTGAATCAGAATTCTGAGAGTGAAACTTGAAAAGCCACTGCTGTAACAAAAAGAATCGCAGAATGAGAATCTTAAATGAGATAGCTTGAAAATATTGCTTTTCTGGTATAATCTATCATTTACCATAGGAAACCTGTCATTCTGTACATTACTTAAGCACAACAAATTTAAAAGTAAATCTTAAAATCTCAACAATAATATTCTGTTGATCTCTGTAAGCAAGATTATTTTTTTCTATTTTTTAAAAAAGTGAGTTAGAGTCTTACTCTGTTGCCCAGACTGGAGTGCAATTACATGATAACGGCTTACCACAACCTTGACCTCCTAGGCTCAGGTGATCCTCCTACCTCAGCCACGTGAGTAATTGGGACTACAGGTGTGTGCACCACCATGCTCAGATACTTAAAAAAATTTTTTTTGTAGAAACGAAGTCTTGCTGTGCTGGCCAGGCTAGTCTTGAACTCCCAGGCTCAAGCAATCCTCTCACCTCAGCCTCCTCAGTAGCTAGGATGACAGGTTTTCACCACCACACCCAGCTAGCAAAACTCCTATGTTATACCACAGATGTTGAGACAATTTTATTTTGTTTATAAAGAATTATATTTATGTTTAACATTGTTATGATTATTAGATAAATAAGAAAATATTTGCAGTCAACTCAAGAAATGATTTCCTATGAAACAGTATAGTTACAATTCAGGTATGAAATGACCCACATAGAAATATAGAAGGGAATGGCCGGGCTCGGTGGCTCAGCCTGTAATCCCAGCGCTTGGAGTGGGTTCGAGACCCACCCGGGTAACTTGGCGAGACCTGTCTCTTCAATAAATCAAAAATTAGCTGGGCATGGTAGCAGGCGCCTGTAGTTCCGGCTACTTGGAAGGCTGAGGCGGGGAAGGATCGCCAGAGCCCAGCAGGTCGAGGCTGTGGTGGCCAGGTGCGTGCCACTGCACTCCAGTCTGGACTACAGAGTGAGACTCCAACTCAAAAAAAAAAAAAAGAAAAAAAAAGAAAAAGAAATATAGAAGGGAAGAAAAGGCTGTTTATCCATTATTGACTAGGCAATAATTCACAAAGTGAGGAATAAGAAACTGGAATAAGAAGTTTGTATAAGCCTCTGACAAAGCCTCCAACAACAACCACTGGGGAGAGGAGAACATATTCAGTAAACTGTGCTGGGAAAATTGATGCTGGGAAAACTCCACATGCAGAAGATTGAAACAGGATCCCTACCTATTACAAAAAGTAACTCTAAATGAATCAAAGACCTAAACTGTAAAACCTCAAACTATAAGAATC
Source organism: Carlito syrichta (assembly GCF_000164805.1). Classification (NCBI taxonomy): domain Eukaryota; kingdom Metazoa; phylum Chordata; class Mammalia; order Primates; family Tarsiidae; genus Carlito; species Carlito syrichta. Next base: position 656,664 of record NW_007250790.1, on the reverse strand, counting down.
TTAGAAAACGCAGGAGACACCCTTGTGGAAATTGGAACTGGGAACCAATTCCTGATCAAAATCCCAAGTGTCCATGCCGTAAGAGATAAGATAGACACGTGGGACCTCATCAAACTGAACAGCTTCTGCAAAGCAAAAGAAACCATCAAGAGGGTGGGGAGACCGCACAGAACAGGAAAAAATACTTTCCAACTGTATATCTGACAAAAACCTAACATCTAGGATCTACAAGAAACTCAAATGTGTCAAAAGGAAAAAAAAAACAGCCCCATTAAAAAGCGGGCAAAAGACATGAATAGAAACTTCTCAAAAGAAGATACATGGGCAGCCAACAGACACATGAAAAAGTCCTCAGGCTCACTCATCACCAGAGAAATGCAAATCAAAACCACATTGAGATATCACCTAGCCCCTGTAAGAATGACCATCATTAATAAAAACAAAACAAAACAAAAAAACCAGATGCTGGAAAGAATGCCGAGAAAAAGGAACACTTCTACGCTGCTGGAGGGAATGCACATTAGTGCAACCTCTTTGGAAGACAGTGTGGCAATTCTGAAAGAACTAGAAATTGACCTTTCATATGACCCAGCAATCCCCTATTGGGAATATACCTGGAGCAACTCAAATCACTCTGTGAAAAAGATACCTGCACACGCATGTTTATTGCAGCATTATTCACAATAGCAAAAACATGGAACCAACTGTGCTGCCCATCAAAGAGTACTGGATTTAAAAAATATGGCACATATACATGATGTAGCCATAAAGAAGGACAAAATTATGAATTTCACAGCAACTTGGAAGGACTTAGAGGCTATAATGCTGAGTCATCTATCACAGAAACAAAGAACTGACTATCACATGTTCTCACTCATAAAGAGGACCTTGAACAATTTTCATAATACTATAAGAAAGTAATTGGTAGTAGTGGGAAACTGTCAGGGGAGGGAGGGGCACACATCATCAATAAGGGTACCTGCATAATGAACATTTGTATGCCTATTCCTGAATTGTACCCCACATCTTCAAAATAAAAAAATCAAAAGTTTTTTAAAAAGGTAATTGGTATAAGCAGAGAAATAGGTTTTACATGAAGATGCAGTGGTGGTACTGTAGCTCTGTATATGGAGGCAGCTTAAAAATGGGCTGGAAATGACGCCTCATGGACACTTAATCAAATTGACCAGATGTAATTCTGCCTCCTGTCTGATGCTTGCATGGTCTTTGGGTAGTAGCTTCTGCGTATAGTGCTTCTTCCTTTGATATTTTTTCATCTGAAATATCTTGAGGAAGTTATATAACTTCCTGTATGCATTTTCCCTGCAAGACTGATGTTTCTTGTGAAGTAAGAAATATATTAACATAGATTTTTGGCTTTCCCTTCGGAGGCTGATCTCAAGATATGAAAGGTTTGATTCTTCTCAAAATTCCTGTGAAACCTCTTCTGTTCCTACATGTTCCTCCTACCTCCTTCTCAATATGCTTCTCCTTTTCTCAGTCAGGGGGTTTTAAAGGCAACAGGCTGACCATGATCCACCCTAGCTGGACAGGAGTGGCAGGAAGTCAGGTCAGCCTGAGGATCCCAGGCTGTACAAGGTGCTAGCACAAGGTGCCTGTGCTATTATATTTAGTGAGAGGCATATGTGTATTTGCACTGGGGTTGATGATCTCTTATTGCTATAAAAATAAGTTTTAAGGGTTTTAGCACAGCTCATTTACTGTATATTTTTTAACGAGTTTACTAAAGTAAGGGAGTGACTTCAATATCAGTAATTTCTGTTGTGTTCCTCATTAGAATAAAAGGGAAGAACCCATCTATAAATAAAAATTCACTTGCAGATCATAGACATACAATTTATAAATCTCAGTATAAACCTCAGATACGAGAGAGATGCAATTTCTTTATTTTTCTATAACCCATCTCAATAACTGTTACGTACCTCCACTCAGAGTGTGAGGTGATAATTTAGGGTCATCACTCAGTTTTCCTAGAGTTGTGCCTAAGGTCTGAGAGGCTTGCAGTTGTCCAAGCCTTTGGCACTTGGAGAACTTGATTCCAAGTAACCTCTGAACACGTGGGCAGCCACTTACATCAAAGGCGTCACACCTGGTTCCCAGGCGTCAGTGCGTGCAGGTTGTGGCTGTGTCCTCTCTCATTCCTGTCAGAGAGATCCTGTTGTCCTCTTCCTAGCAAGGGATTTATCTACTACTTCTGTACCACGCCGAGTTACATAATTGGCTGTGCAGCAGTATTAAGGCTTCTTCTAATCCCTCATCACCCTCGAGGCAGGGGTCAATTCTGCTGCTTCCAAGCTGTGCTGGGCATGTGAACTTCTGTGACTCACTCTGTCTGAGCCTTCTGATTCAGTATACTCCACAAACCTTTATTTTGGGGATCTTTCCTCTATAGACTTCACCAAAGGAACGAGGCACAGAATACCCGAAAAATTGCACCCCCCTGTTGTGGAGTTGGGTCTGGAGTGGGCTGTTTCACCTTTTCCTTTGCTTCTTCCTTCCTCTTCTCCTTTTAATCAACCTTATCATGATATAATGTGTGCACAATAAAATATACCACTGTCATTATTCATTTCACTGAGTTTTGGCAAGGGTCTATTCCCATATAGTCATCACCACCATCAGAATATAGAACATTACCATCACCCACCCTCATACCTTTTGCAATCCACAACTTCTCTGATCCCAGAACCAGGCAATCATAGATCTGCTTTTTGTTACCATAGATTAATTTAACCTATTTATATGGAATTTCATATCAATAGAATTATGTGATAAGTACTCTTTTGTTTTTTACTTCTTTCATTCTCATAATGATTTTGAAATTACCCCATGTTGTTTTTGGAGTAGCAGTATTTCATTCCTTTCCATTGCTAGTGGTATTCTGTTGTAAGAATATGCTAAAGTTTGCTTATCCATCTGATAGATAGCTGTGGTGTTTATAGTTTGGAGGTGTTGCTACTGAAACATTTGAGTGTAAGTATTGTTTGGATGTCTCTTGATTAAATACTCAGGAGTGGATTTGCTGGGTTGAAATGCAAAGGGTTCTATCAACTTTACAAGAAAATGTCACATTGTTTTCCAGAGTGGTCATTGTCATTTTACAACACTAATCAAGTAAAATCTTCAGAATGTATGAGAATTACAGTTTCTCTACATCCTTACCAGGTTTTTAAAAATTTTAGCCATTCTAATGGTTGCAGTGGTTTCTTATTTTGGCATTAGTTTGCATTTTTTGATGAAAAATGATAATAAGCATCTCTCATATGCTTATTAATCATTAATATATTTCCTTGTATTGTGTGCAAATATTTCACTGATTTTATAAATGGACTTTTGTCATGTTATTGAGTTGCAAGAGTTCTTTTTGTATTGTAGCTGCAAGTCTCTTTTGTCAGATACGTGTATTTAAAATATTTTCTCTTCATCATAGCTTGCCTTTTCATTTTATTAATGGTGTCTTTTGAAGAGCAAAAATTTTCAATTTTAATAGGGTCAAATTTATTATTTATTTTTTTAATGTGTCCTAAAAAATGATTGCCTAGCCCAATGTTGGAAAGATCTCTTTTTGTTTTAGTCTAGAATTTTATAATTTTAGTTTTTACAATATATCTTACATATGCCTTATTTGGAATTAATTTGGGGGGTGCAACATGAAAAGGCCAAGGTTAATAGTTTTTTCATAAGGATATGTAATAATTTCGGCATCATTTATTGAAAAGATTATTATTTCCTCATTGAATTATTTTGAATCTTAATGAAAATCAACTAATGGTACATGCGTGTATTATTTCTGGATTCTATTTATAGATTTACATTTTATTATTACATACTCCTAATTTTAAGACTGACATTAAGCTTTGAAATCTTTTGTTCTACACATTTGCATTTTCAAACACATTTTAGAATTTGTTTATTAAATTCTACATACTGCTTGCTGTAATTACCAGGATTGTATTGAATTCATAGTATTAATCATGATATATTTTCGCTGTCTTATTTTATACTCCAGAATATTATCACTACATATACCTCGTATCAGTTTTTATACAGCCAGACACTTCCATGTGGCCTCTTGTTCATGTGCTTTAACCTACCAAGACTATGTTCCTTGCCTTCTTCGTAAGTAGAAGAATTGAGTTTGGGGAGTAATCCAGGTCCTTTTATTTTGTAGATATCTTGTCATCCTCAGGATAATTCTGTATGGCTTTATCATCTTTGGAATTTCACTGAAGCCACATACTCAGTAGTGTTGGAAGGGATGATATCTATCTTCAACTATACGTATTTTCCCAGAAAGAAACCATATATGATTTCTTTCAAACTTTATATCACCCCAGAGAGGGAAGCATTCTGATATCACTTTTGAAGGTCTAGAGAGGTTAGATATTTTACCTACAATCACACAGCTTGTTGGTGCTAGAATTGGGATTTGAATCCACCTGCAAACCTATGTACTTGCTTTGTATTCTGTTTCCTTATATGAAGATGATTTTTTTTCCCAGAGGAGGGAGAGAGCTTTTGTGAAAAATGGAACACAAATATTTCAGATTTTTTTTCCGTTTCTGTATAGAAGCCAAAGTAAGTGCATTGTTGGAGCCTTAAGGAGATATCTGAGACTGTGTTTCCTCCAAGAAAGAATACATGTTAGATATTCTCTAGTGAGATACAGAGACAAAGAGCAGAAATTTAGCCTTTCTAAGGCCTTTAGCAAAGATCAGATTTCACAGTACCTAAGGGGTTTAACAGAGCTGTTCATGTATATCTAATCTAAAATATTTAAAAGAGATTCTAAAAGTGATTTGTATCTTTAAAGAAGGTATGACATGATTTGCTTGAATTTGGGTTTCTTTGTATAACTTTAAGGACATACAAAATGAAAAGCAAATATTTCCAGGTTTTGCCAACATATATATTTTAAAAGGGAAGTATATCAATATTTTTTCACTTTTAGAGAACTTATTTGGTTCTACAAGCTGCAAATGTAAAAAGTCTCATATAAAATGCATGCAGACCTCAGGTTGAGATGCATCAAAACTGTTTCCATAAAAATTTCCCCTTCATTCAGCTTCTATACAAGGTATCTTCTGCAATTTTTATATTTTGCAATTTTTATATTTCATATCTGTATCTGCAATCCTAACTCCCAAGGAAGCAGTGTTGAAATTTTTCTGAAAATACTCTCAAAGGAAGCTATTAAAGATGAAAACAAAAATGGCCATATTTACGTTATAGCTGGGAGACAACAGTGTATCAATTTGCTGCTTTAGGTGATTCAAGAGCTCCCTAAGGGGCACAGGGACAAACTGGTAGGCACCATTATACTGTCTGAGAGGAACTATGTGACCTGAGGTAGAGCCAGCTCTGAAAACTCTGGGTTTTCAGGGGAAAAGAGTATGCACATTTAAAATGTAGTCAGGAAGAGAGACACATAGAAATGTAAACTGAGAAGAGGTCTTCATCACAGTCTAAGTATAAATCTCTTAATTTTCAGATGTGAAAACAGATTCAGTTTATTTGCCCAAAGATCACACAGTCAGTTAGTGGTCCCATGTTACCTCACTCCCTTTCCTTAGTTAATTACTATACAGCATCTTAGAGAATCGAAGAGCAAGACTGGTTTCTTTTCATTAGTTGAGAAAGCAGAGTCTTTGTAGAAGAATAACTTTCAGCAATGAATTACATGATTTTCATATTTGTATGTATATTTTCTTTTAGACAAAACCATGAACGAAGAAAGAAGTGACTAATAAAGTACTTCAATGACGAAAGCTATTATAAAATGGCAGAAAATATAGATAAGTGAGACACGAGTAAAACAAAAGTCATAAGTTGTGCCTTTTCAACATTGCCTTAAGCATGATTTCAGAATTAGAGCCAAAGAACTTCAATTCTTACTGAAGAGTTTTCCCTTACTAATCACATTAAAAGCAGGAGTAAGTCCATTACATAAAGAACACAGCATTATCTTTTGGTAAAAAAAGATGGATGATAAAAACTGAGAAGAGAAAACAAATATGAGTAGCAGATAGAGATATGTTTTTATTTTACCTATTGTTAAACACACCTCTTTGCAGCCCTTCTTTTTTTAAAAGAAAAAGTATAATTCTATATAATTAGAAATAAGTAAACTATTCAATGAATAGTTTTAACAAGATTATTAGTATTTGTTTTTACTCCTTTAAACCACAAAATTTTGATAAAACCTCAATACAGATTTTAAGAACAACTAGTGTAAGACAATCATTGACTGATCACCCATATTTAATTTTAGTTGTTAATCATACTTGCAAATATTAGGAACAAACATTTTTTCATTTATCTACTTCACATTTATCTTATTGAAAACAAATAATATATTAGTTACTTTTCTAGATATTGAAAATAAAAGACCAAATAATGAGGAAACAATGTACTCTAGTGTAAAAAATCAGATAGGTCACCTGGCATTTGAAATAAAGCATGGGTATTACTACATACTCTGTTATATACTAAATCAGAAAGTGCTATGAAAATATGCAAGTGTCATTTAAATAGAACTTGATTTGAGAAGAGTTTCCTGAAAATTAACACATGAGCCATTAATGATTTTGAAAATGGTGAATATTGATCTATACAAATTCAAGTATTATACCATGATGTATGTGGAAAGTCCAAATTAATCAATGTCTCATTAATATACTAAGAAACCCCTTTTCCTTGTCTTTTTCTTTTTTTTCATAATCAATATTTTTTATTATGGTTTTGTGGGGTACAGTTAAGGGTTAGGTGTACAATTACACCTAACCCTTATTCAATTTGTCGGCACTGGGAAGTGTATTTCAAAACCCACATTTTTCCATATTTTTTTTTGCTTGCAATTGGCATTGTTTTTAGTCACATATAATATTTCTAGGATTTACAAGGAACATTGATTAGTCATAAGAACTAAAAGTCAAATCTATCTTACAGTGAAGAAAATTAGTGGTAATTATTTAAGGTATGCAGTAAAGCAAGAATTAATACTCTCACAGAGAGCATTATACACACAATATCTCAAAGTATATTCAAGCCAACAAATACTGCTATAGGTTTAAGCTGTAATTACAATCTACTATTGTATAGGCCCTATTTGCTGCCATTCTTTCCCCAAATCCTCTTTTAATTAAGCTTTCAGAGGCCCATTCTATCAGAATTATTAATATTCTATTCATTAACATTTGTCTGATAAATTTTACTCCCTAAAAGATAGCAGACATAATTATGTTTTTTTAAAAAATATTTTCAGCTGCTAAACTTTTTAGCACTGGCATTATTAATCTTCTATTATATGGGCATTTATTTTCAAGATATTCTTCTACTCCTTAGGAGACTGTTTTAGTTCTAGGTAAGGGTGATGGAGGTCAAACATTTATCAGGAAAATAAATAGATAAATGTTGGACAAAATTATGTAAATATGCAGGAAAAGAAACAGGTTTATAAATCTGTCAGTCTGTACATTTATAAACTATATTTCACTACAAAATTTTGTTACTATATTAGCAAATGTATTAAAGTCTAAATTGGACAATGTAGAAGGCCAGCTGAATAAACCTTAAGACCAAATGGATTTAATTCTTTTTCTTTCTTTTTTTAAAAAATCAATTTTAATAATTGCTTTCTATTTATTACACTTCTGCTACATTAACAATCTCACTGGGATATACTAAGAACTCTATTATTAGCATATGTTTCCCCAAAAGGAAAACCTTCCAAGAGCAGCAACTTTCTGTGAGGAGCCTTTGTATTCCTGAAGTCACCTCAGAAGATAACTTCAGAGAAAAAAATCATGATAAAGTGATCGGTTGGGGTTTCTTGAGTTTTGTTAGGGAATGGTTTCTCAAATATTAGCCCATATCAGCATCAACTGCAAGACTTTTGTTAAAGTCTAGACTGTTGGGCATTGCCCAGAGTTTTTGATTCTGTGGTTCTGGGGTAGGGCCCAAGACTGCATTTTTAACCAGTTCCTAGATGAGTCTGTGCTCTAGGGACCTCATGATGTTGAGAGATGGTAAGTACCTAGGCTTTCTCACTTTTTGATACATTTTACCCTATCCTTATAATTTTCCTACTTTCTGCCTAGGCCCGTTACCCACCTAATCCTTTTTAATCTATTCCTATGTGATCCTCCAGGGAAAGAAAGAACCTTTTTCTAGGACCATATTGGTTTTGCAACAGAAGATAATTTGCTGCTCAATTTGAAATGTTGTATGTTTATGTTACTTATGCATTTCCTTTTCCTGAGGAGAAAAATTATTCTTGAATAGATGGATCCTATTGCTTAACAAGTGACCTGGATAAAACTAAAATAACTGATTTCTAGAATGTCAAATTAAAAGACAAAGTAGAACTTGAGCCTGAAACAGCTGCAAAGGCGTTGCAGAAGTCAGCACTCAATCAATGCAAATTCAAAGCAGCAGAAGCGGCTTCTTTCAAACTCTTAAGTGCTTTCTTCTTTTATATAACTTATATAATTCAACTGCATTATGATTGTCTCAAAACTGCCAACATTATCTTTTCTGTATATATCTGTAAACTAGTTCTAAGGAGATGAAATTAAAGTTTCAACCTCTAATGGCATAAACAAGCACCACCTGATATCCTGCTGTACTTTATAAAATATGCCCCTACTCTTTTTTTCAAGACCTGAAGGCTGTGGTGACAGATTCTAAAGAGAATGGAGGGTAAGCCTTTCTCTACACTCTGCTCTCAGTCTGATTCTTGAAGTGGATTTCTGATTTGAGCTCTCACTGTGAAGGCTTACAGTCACAGGTCCTGACATGTCTTCCTGAATAAGGTGACCATATAATTAATGTCTGTATTAATTTTCTATTGCTGTCATGACAAATTAACACAAATTTGGTAGCTTAGGCAAATTTATTGCCTCGCAGTGTTGTAGGGTTACCAAATACAGTACAAATCTCGTTAGGCTAAAATCAAAGCTATTGTTAGGGTGTGTTCCCATTTGGAAGCTCTGAGGGAAGATTTATTTTCTCGCTCATTTAGGTTGTTGGAAGAATTTAGTTCCATGAAGCTGTAAGACAGAGGACTCCATTTTATTACTGGTTGTAAACAGAGGACTGTCCCCAGTCTCTTGAGACCACCCATATTATTTGACTTTTGTTCTTGTCCTCCATCTTCAAAGCAAGCCAAGACAGGTTGAATTCCTTTCACACTTTAAATCTTTCCTCCTTCCCTTTCTGACAGACCTTTCTGACCCACCCAGGAAAGATTTTCTGCTTTTAAGAACTCAAGTGACTAGATTGGTCTATCCAGTTAATCGAAGATAATCTCCACATCTCAAAGTCTACATTTTTAGTCACATATGCAAAGCCCCTTTGCCACTTATGCTAATATATTTACAGATTCCAGGAATTAGAACATGGAGCATTGGGGAACATTTTTCTACCTATTGCAATGTCTGCACAAGGTCACCTTTAAGGGTAAAGGGAGCATTATTAATAATTATGCCATAACAATAGGAATGAACCAGGACACGTAATCACATGTTTATGATACGAAGACGAGAAAAATCTAAGGATCTAAGGGAAAGTAAGGTGTGAAGGGGTGTGTGTATGTGTGTGTGTGTGTGTGTGTTTGTGTGTGTGTGTAGTGTGTGTGTGTTGTGTGTGTGTGTGTGTGTGTGTGTGTGTAGAGGGGAGAGATCATTTGTGTGCTGCAGAAAATGAGTTGTGCTACATTACCAAAATAATATCTAATCAGTTGAGTTAAAAATAAATATTTTAATAGTACCTTCTGTGGGCCAGGGAGGGGAGATGGGATGCTAAAAGGATGATTGGGAACACAACTGTGCCTTCAAGAAACTTCCAACTAAATTTTAACAGGTGTGTTTATGAACATCCACTCTGACTCTTAAATGTTCTCCTGGCCTTTATGAGTCAGTAGGGATAAACCAGCATTTGATGTCAGAGGAAGAATAAATTTTCCTTGTCCATGAAGGCACGTGGAATGATGAGAATCTATTCTCTAACCATTAGGTTGGCAAACCAGAAAAAAAGGGTATTACCGAAAAGAAGATAAAATGAGTGTCCTATTTAGAACATTTTCTTAATTAAAAAATAGACTACTGGGGACTCCGCTTTAATTAACCAAAGGGTACCACATTAACCTTTTCTTATGTTATAAAGTTGAAGCTCTACTCCCCCAGGTAGAATTTCTTCAGATGCATTCTGCTATCCTTAGGCATTTACAGATTTAAAATGAAATACAATATGAAGATGTTATAGTTACTACTTCCATGAAAAGGTAATTATAAAACTCAAATTCTTCGTGTATTCATGCATGATTACATAATGATTTAAAATGAAGCAATTACTTTGAGACATTTATTGGTCCTAGTTAAAAATGCTTGCATATTTTATAAGAATTAATGTTTTATATTTATTTACATTTGAATCATTACACTGCAAGATGAGGCTTTTTTGGCTTGTTAATGTTAATGCTATCGATTTATCATAATCTTATGTATTTGAGGATAGCTATCATTCTGACTTACGTATTACTATTTAATATTCTTGTGATCACATGGTATTTGCACATAATTTGAACTGTTATAAGATTTATTCTTAATTTTAGTGTTGTTTCTATCTAAATGTAGAGATTTTTATTGTTAAGAGGAATACATAAAATAGTTTAATAAATGATAATGTACTTTCACATTCATCACCAAACAGAAAATTGAACACTATGAGGTACTTCAAAATTAAAATATTTATAATTTAAGAACTTGAAATAATGCTGACCTTATTTTGAATAACTATTTTGAATACTACATTATTTCTGGTAAAGATTTAAATTTTGATTTCCTTAATTGTGGCTGATATGAATTACATAAAAGTGAGTAATACTAAACTTTAAGTAGAACTACAAAGTAAACCAATTTCATTAGAGAAAAAAAGAAAAGTGACAAAGAAAAGTCATTCCTTTAAGAATGTAACAACAAAGACATGTATATATGGATCAATGCTTAAAATGATCTGATTGATATTCAGAAATATGTTTTTAAAATGAATATATACATAATCAAAAGAGGAATGCTATTTAAAAAAACAACCTTTACTATATAGAGATTAGAAAATGCAAGTTTTGAGTTATATTATCATTTTATATTAAGGGAACATAAATTAATATTATTTTTTAGGTTTATAACATCTCAATAAACACATTTAACACAAAATGCACATTCACCACATAATGTGCTTATGTAATGAATGTCATTATGAAGGAACTAAAATTTCTTTTCATCTGATGTTAAGTACCACAAACAGTAGACCGTACTTGGGATGCATTTGGAAGTAGCATGTCATAGGAGGTGGGAACTGAATATGTTGTGAGAAAGAAGTTGGAATTGTAAGGATGTCGGGGACAGCACGGAATGAGGGAATAAATTACTTTGGCTGATAACATAACACTGGAAAAGTCTGGATCCCCCAAGAATTTGCAGAGCAAGGATCTAATTTTTAAAAAGTATTCAAAATATGTTTTCAATTGAAAAAACTGGAAAAAATAATACTTTACTGTGGCTGAATAGTATGATGTCAACTAAAAAAATAGGTTTGAAATGTCTCCATTGTTTAGATATTTTAAATTACATGGAAGCATTCAAGGCACATAAAGAGCATACAGTAACCCAGGCTGTATGTTAAATGCAGCAGATGCAAATGAAGGAGACATGACCACTGTCCTCTAATAAGCTTTGAGAAAGAGAGACATAAACATGATTCTGTTACAATATGACGAATGTTATAGGACACGTGAGTACAAAATGGTATGGCATGATGTTATGGAATGTGATGGTAACTCAGCATCCGTTGAAACATGACTTCATGGAGATGGTAACTGAAAGTTCAAACTGTAATTTAAGGAGTTCATCAGGTGCAGAATAAGAACAAAAACACCCCAGGCAGATAGAAAATCTCAGGTACAAGCAGAGAAGTTCATAGGTGTATGCAGGGGTCTGGCAGAGGATGACAGAGACCAGTGAAATGAACAGCCAAAGTTTGTGCTTTGGACTTTATTCCTAGTTATGTAAAATTTTCAGGGATGTTTTTGTAGGCGATTTGTGTGTCAAATGGTTCAGGATGGACTGGAGAAGGAAGAGATTCACAGAGAGGGTGGCCTGTTGAATGGAGCTTCGATGGTCTAAATAAGAGCAGGGGAGGGGTGGATAGTGAGGAGACTTAGTTGTTAAGTAAAAAGAGAAAGACTGGAGAGAAAGGCTAGAGATGTAATTGAAAAGTTTCATGTTGCTAACTGAAATAGGCCTTAAGGAAATTACAGCAAATTTGGAGACAAGTTGGAAAAGATATCAGAAGTCCTCAGTTTGATGTTGTTCATGTTGACTTTGAATTGCCCATGGGGCTTTCCATTAGATGTATTTGGTAGGCAGTAGAATATCTGAATCTTGTGCTCAGACGAGAGGTCAGAAGAGTGATACAGATTTGTGCATGTGGTAATTGAACCTATGAGATGGGATGTGATTACCCAGGGAGAGCACATACATCAAGAGGTGACCTCAACTATTTAGGGAGTGAGTAGGTGAACAACTGTGAAAGGAGTTAGAAATAAGTTACGAGAAAAGTAAGGAAAGAGTTGGGAGAGAGTCGTGCGAGTTGGAAACTTGCAATCCGTGTGGCAGGTGTATCCTATTTCAGCACTGTTGTATGGCCACAAATAACATTAATAGATTAATGAAGTCTCTCCTTCTTAATTACACAGCTAATTCCCAGATTTGCAGACATTTTTCTTTTAAAAATGTAGTTGTTGATCTACAAAAATAAAAGCTTTAAGATGGGGGTCTCTCCTTTAGCATGACATTTCTACTCCAGTATTTCAGGTTGTATTTCAGCAATTTTATAAACTTGTCCCAAAACACTATTGCTCAAAATTGCAGTCACAAGCCTACATATCTATTGGGCTATTTTGATGTAACAGAGGTAATGAGATGGGTCAGGCACTTCACATTTCTTTTGTTTTTCAGCACACATTTTCTCTGGTTCTTGCCAGCACTGGCAAAAATGGTTTAAAAGAGACATTAATCAAAGCTGTGGTGTTAGTGCTCTGCTGTTTATTTTTACCTAACTTGCCTTATTTACATAAGTAAACACTTTGCAGTTATATTTAAACACTTTTTTCTGTTTTTCTGTTTTATTTATACCTGAGGCATCCTGCATTTATTCTATTTGTTTCCATGAAACATTGTCACTTAAAAACACTATCTTTCAAACAGTGAAAATGTTATGCAGTGATATTTTTACCATCCTTTTAATTGAAAATTTGTTGCTCTCTCTTTTGTCTTATGTTGTCTCCAAATATTTTTTTGTCCTCAGTATTGCTTTTATAAAAACTTGAGATTTCTCTTTATTATTCTAGTAGGTAACTTACATTTATTCCACAAGCATAAAGAGAATAGAATTTTTTTTAAAAAAGGCAAACATGCCTTCAAACACTCTGCTGTCATCATCTTAAATAAACTTAGTAAAGAGTTTCCAACTATTTGTAAAATTCAGCATAAGCAGATCTAGGAAAATCTATAGATCTGATCAATATCCACCCACTGAAAACAGCAGAAATGTTTGGAGAAGACATGATGAAGCCACATGTTTGCTTTGGGGTCTAGTCCTGAAGGTTTGTCAAAAACCATCCTTGGAGAAGTCAGGGAACAATTTGACTCTCCTACCAATATGTGTGAAAAGATTTAATAAGTGTGTTTCTGCAACTCCCTTTTTGTCTCATAATACTAAGGTTTATATAACTTAATAAGGAAGAAAGATAAAAACAAATTAGAATATTTGCCATCCAAACCCAAAGGACTTCTAGGGTTTGGAAGAAAGTGAGTAGTAATGGAGATGGGTATAAATGGGAACATGACCTATGTATATAGAATTTCTGTCAACCTGAAATCTGACTTTCTAAGTATTTGTGATTAGGTTGCTTAGAGGAGACTCATAGAGAAAGAGTTTACAGACCTGGGCTCATCAGATATTAAATGATAGAGGGTAGAGTCCCATGTTGTGTTCCCTGAGAAGCAGACTGTAAGAGGTTGGTATGTAGGAATTTTATTGGGAGCTGCTCAGAAGGAAAGGGAAGGGAAAGGAAGAGAAGAGAAGGGAAAGACGTAGGATTGGACAGAGGGAGAAATTGGACTGTGATGCTGTTTTGATTTTTATTATTATGCTTTCTTTCTAATTTGGTCTTGAGGTCTCGTTCTTGAGAGTGGTATCTATAAGCTTTAGCCTTTCCCTGGCTGGAAATTGATTTAGTCATGAATGTTTATGAGTGTGGCTTTCACAGAGTGCTTCTTTGTACTAGCGGATGGCCTAGTGCTTAAATGTTCTCCTTGTGACCAGGTGTCTCTCTCATAGGAATCTTGTTTGTATTAGCAGATGCCCTTGTAGCTTTTGTCTGATATGTGTCCAGTTTATTCCTGCCAAACTACCACTTTCTAAGAAAGCCATGACTGGAAAGAAGGTTAGATTTGTGTATGTGTTTGTGTGTGTGAAATGTGAAACCAAAAATGCATGAAGCAGAAGAATTTGTATTTCATGGTCCCGGTTCAGAGAGATCAGGGTGCTGAAGTCAGAACAATGGAGGGTCCAGAGGTGTCAGGGAGCTCAACCAGTGAGTCAGAGGGAAGAATGGGAGAGAGAGAGAGAAGGGCTACACCTTTATTAAAGTCCATGAATGTTATCCCATAGGCTTTGCCGTGGGGGTTGTGGATTGGCTAGCGTGAAGAAAACTCGCCTGGAATGAGAGAACTTGTTTACATGACTTTGGTTATTGACCATTAGGCTTTATTCTAGTCAGCAGCTATGGGGTGTGTTGGGCCAGCAAGATGATGGAGAAGCAGGATATATTGCAAACAACCACGCGAGGAGTGGTTGTTTTAACTAGGCTAAGGGTGATGGGGGAACAAATGGGGTCTAAACAACGTATATGAAACTTAAAAATTAATACTGAAGTGGCAACTCATTAGAAAAGATTATGACATGCAATTTCAATAAAGGCCTGAGACAATCCTATGGGGAGCTCTAGCATGAAGGTGGCCCCTACATCAACCAATTATTGAATATAAGCTGCCCCAATATAAGCATGGGGTATGATTCTCCCTAGCTGGGGCATTTCTTAAAAAGGGGTGACAGCTGAGACCTTTCTGCCAGCAGCACTCTCAACGGTTGAGGGAATAAGTCCTCCAGTCATGAAGGGGCAGTTGTATCACAGCACAATGTTCACTACAGCCCCCAGCTTTTGTCACTCAGAGGCACTTCTTATAAGCTCTGGGAGCAGCTCCTCTAAGAATTTGGAGAGGAAAGTTTTTGTATGTGAGAAAGTTAGAAGAGAAAACCAGTAGGACAAAACACTGCCCTGTCGCTTCAGATGGTGTTAAAGAAACAACTGATGCTCACCGTCACTTACCTCTACCCGTCACTCTTGATTCCCTTCGCCCTCACCCACTACCTACCTGTCCTTGTCTCAGTGGCTGACCTGGTGGCATGCCCTACACCTTCATCCCTGAGGAGTCTTTGTCCCGGTGCTCAGCCCTTCTCAGGCAATAGCACTTGTCCATGTATGGTCAAAACCATGTGGGGGCATACCAATAGGCAACCCAGAGGATCATCTGGATATGAAATATATTCTTCCCTGTCCATATTTCTAACAGCATTCCTAAGTCCTTCTGATAAGCTGTTTGATTAAACCTACCAGAAGGGTGACTCCTTGTCTTGCCAACTAATCTCTTGAACTGAAGAACCAAAGTGCCATGAATAATAAGCAACCAGAGCTTATTGTCTGATGGGTCCCTTTCTGTGTCTTCTGTGGAAAAACTCTTCCTTTAGGAATAAGGGCCTGTAAAACCACAGAATTCAGATTCGTAGGATGAGAAATACAACTTTCTCAAGTGGATCATGAAGAGTGATGGTAAGCAAGTCTAGTCTGCTTCTTCCCCTTGGTTCATGGGCATACAAATTCTTCCAAATAGGGACAGAATCATAACATTATGGTTGTTGATTTAAAATACATACTACATTCTGAATAATGGTGGTTACGAATAACTGCTGTGAACATGTCAAGTGATTTTGACTACTAGTCTAGATGTTGTTTAGTGCCTCTTCCGTGGTGGATCCTTTCAGATGAATATCAACATATGATATGGAGATCTTTCCATGCTTACACTTCCATTCTCATATATCTATTCCAAACTTTTTGTTTTCATGCTTATTTATTGTTTCAGACCCTTGAACACCTGGCCAAATCATTCTCTACTGTCCATAGGTGTATGCATATGGTAGCCTCAGGTAACCTCTGAGTAAGTCTGTAGTGCCGCTATTGTCCATTATGACTAGCACCACATATTGAGCCAACACATTCATGAACCAAGCCTGCTTACTTTTTCTTTTTTCCCCCTTTGGTTATAATTCTTTTTATTTTACAAATATTCCTATATTTTAAAGACGCAGGGTACAATTCAAGATTAGGCACACAAGTGGGCATTGTACAGGTAAAGTTTGGGCCTCCCTTTGGTCCCCACTTTGCTTGGTTTGAGATCAGGTACCCCTATTGATGTTGTGTCTCCCCAAGTCCCACAACCCAGCCTGGCAGTATCCCACTACTACCAATCCCTTTGCTTGTTTGTTTTTTCTTTCTCCTCCATTATCTGGCCATATTCCTCTTCCCCAACATGACCAAAGATGTGAGCTGAGAGGTTTAACAATGGTGGATAGACATATGGGTTTAAACTACTTGCTGGGGTAGCTTGATTTTGCCCTTTGGCCTTCTTCATGCCCAATCCTGGCTGTAACACTTACATACAATCAACAGCTAATAGGCTTATTTGATCTTGTGCCTTGGGTACATGGTTACTCTGGACAGAGGGTCACTCTGTTTCCATTAGGGTTCACTGACACACCAGGGTTTTTTTTTAATGGTCTGTAATTCTTCACTAAAGATGGTATTGTTTAGGGATCTGTGCTATGATTCTTCCATTGGGACATGCAATAAACTTCACATGATATATTTCCCCATTTCTTATTACTAGAATTAAGATTACTATTCATATTAATAGAGTCTGTTGGCTTATATGAACCAGGTGGCAGGGCTGCTTGCACTACAGCTTAGAATATCTCTAGATTCTACTAATAGCTGGTGACTTTATGTATTTCCTGCCACGCAGGTTATAACGGTGTTTCCAGGTGTAAAATATGCTGCTTCCAGAACTCAAAGAGACAGGTGCCACGCTTTGTGCCTTGTAATAGGAGTTGTAACATGTAATAAGATGTCACTTTAAATGACAGGTCCTATACCACCTGATGCGTAAAATTTTGTTGATGAGCTCAACCATTAAGTCTTCATGAAATATCTCTCCTACACCTAAGTATATGCATTTTTAGGAAAACCTCTATTATACTAGATCAGTTTTGTTTATCCAATTCAGTTAGTCAACTGTAAATGATTTAGTGGATGAGCTCAGAGTTCTGTGGAATGTCCAGCTGGCCTAGAACTTTTTGGACAATATTTTGAAAGAAGGTGGAAGAGTTAATATAGTTACGGGGCAAAAATGTAAATATTTACTCTTGTTTGTCCAAAATTAATGTGGGTGATTTTTTATTCCCTTTCACATATTATATCTATGATGAATAACCTTTGTAATCTGGGGCCATGTTGATCTTCTATAAGAAAATGCCACATCTGCTACATTAACTACTTGACTGTGTTTGAGACCGAGGTCTTGCTGCTGTTGTTTGAATGTGTCCCCCAAAGTTCATGTATTGGAAACTTAATCCCTGATGCAACAGTGTTGAGAGGTAGGACCTTTAAGAGGTCATTAGATTATGAGGGCTTTGCCCTCTTGAATGAATTAATGCTGTTAATCAGGAGAGTGGGTTTGTTGTTGTGGGAATGGTTTCCTAACGAGTTCAGCTCCCTTCCCTCTCTCTCTCAGGCACACTCTCTTGTCTTTCCACTTTCTGCCATGGGATGACACAGCACGTAGACTTTCACCTGAGGTGAGCCCCATGATCTGGGACTTCTTAGCCTCCAGAACTGTAAGGGGTAAATTTCTGTGATTTATAAATTACCCAGTTTCAGGTATTGTGTTACAGCAGCACAAAACAGACTAAGACGCTTGCTCTAGTATATGTTTATTATTTTGCAGTGGCCAGGGTGGTGAAATAAATGAAGACATGTTCATGGTGGTAACAAATTTCTGCCATTTCCCCCAAAATGTGGGGACAAATTCAAAGGCTTCCACTTAGCTTTTCCCTCTGAGTTAGAAATAAGGGAACTAGTGCTCGCTTCGGCAGCACGTATACTAAAATGGAAATGATATAGAGAAGATTACCATGGCCCTGCATAAGGATGACATGCAAATTTGCGAAGCATTCCATATATGTATATTTTTAAAGGCCAGGCACGGTGGCTCATACCTATAATCCCAGCACTTTGGAAGATGGAGGTAAGAGGATTGCCCAAGTCCCCGGGTCTGAGACCAGCCTGGGCAACTTGGTGAGACCTCATCTCTACAATAAATCAAAAAATTATCCTGGCGTGGTGGCACATGCCTGTAGTTCCAGCTACTTGGAAGACTGAGGCAGAAGGATCGTCTGAATCCAGCAGGTTGAGGCTGTGGCAGTCGTGAACATACCACTGCACTCCAGCCTGGTGACAGAGTGAGACTCCAACTCAAAAAAATAAAAATAAATAAATAAAAAAGAAATAAGGGAACTAGGGAAGTAATTACTGGACATGTCCACAGACCCAGTATGTTTGCTATGTCCTAGATCTGGGTCAGGACGCCATTTATTAACACTCAGCATAGGCTTTCACTCTTACTGGAGGCCTATGATGTTACATTGGGTCTTGTATAAATCTCACCTCCAACCCTATGCCTTAGAAATATTTATATACAATTACCTGGGTAAATGACTGTGGTCTCTTTTTGGGAAGGACTTGAGAAATGTTGTGTAAACTTCTAGTAGGTGTAGGGTTCTTTTAGTCACTGGATTCCAAATTTAAAAACTCAGATAAAAAAAAAAACTAGGCAAGAAATTATTGGGTTGACTAGCACTAGCCTATTTATCCTTGATTACTTTTGATTTTAGAGATTGAGAACATAGTTGGTACTCATCTATTTTGTCCCAAGGGAAGCAATAGTTCTGTTGACTATCTACATAACTGTCGACAGGTCATGCTCTCTGGCTGTCAATCCCCTCAATACACATTTTTGAGAATGAAGTACACCTGCCTTATGATAGTTAAGTGCCATCATTGTTCTATTCTCTATTATTTTCTGGTATTGTACTATGCATTTCTATCATGTAGTAAATTACAGAGAATACCTGCTATTGGATCTCTTAGTAATACTGGTGTCCCTTCCAGCTACTCATTTCAAATTTCTTTGACAAGTGGCGTCTCTCAAAACCTTCCTGTGGAAAAATCATTTGTTGGAATTTCAAGCATTATATAGATTATTCTCTTCTCTAAATTTCTTAATCTCTTCCTTCACCATCTGCCATGACAGCGCTGGCATTTTTATCTCTTAGTATGGGCTATCACTTTTTCCATGATTTTTTCTCCTAGCATTGTGTTTAATCCCTTTTGGGATTAGTTTGTTCTGTATTATCTCAGCTTCCAAGGTAAAAATGTATCATCTTAGATCCCAGATTGACTGAGCACCTCCCCAGGTCATTGTGACTTAATCCTAGGTATTAGCCTAGTGGTCAGAAGACAGATGAGACAACAACCATATTCAAGACCTTAATAGAGATGATTGAATGACTTTATAGGCTCTGAGAATTCAAGGGAATCTGGGTATAAGACATTTTAGGGTGTGTCATCCCAGATATCCTTAATCCATATGTTAGAATTTTTTTTTTTTTTAAGTCAGTGCCTGGACCTTTTATTTTATTAATTTTTATTATAAAGCTGTGGGGTACAATTCAGGGTTAGGTACACAAACATTGATCATGCAGGTACTCTTGTTGATGAGGTATGCCCCTCTCTCTCTTAGCAGTTTCCCTCAACTGCCAATCCCATCTCCCCCCTCCCCTGACTGTTTCTCAATACTGCCAATCACTTTCTTATAGCATTATAGTTGTTCAAGGTCCTCTTATGAGTGAGAACATATGTAACTCTGTTCTTTGTTTCTGTGATAAGTCACTGAGTATGATTGACTCCAAATCCATCCAGGTTGCTGCAAAATCCATATATTTGTCCTTCTTTATGGATGCACAATATTTTATTGTTTATATGTACCACATTTTTTTATCCAGTCCAGCTTTGATGGGCAACTTGTTTGGTTCCATGTTTTTGCTATTGTGTATAGAGCTGCAAGAAACATATGTGTCTAGGTATCTTCTTTATAGAATAATTTGAGTTCCTCTGAGTATATTCCCAGTAGGAGAATTGCTGGGTTATATGGAAAATCAATTTCTAGTTCTTTCAGAAATCGTCACACTGTTTTCCAGAGAGATTGTCTCAGTTTGCATTCCCACCAGCAGTGTAGAAGCATTCCTTTTTCTCGACATCCTCACCAGCATCTGTTGTTGTTTGTTTTATTAATGATGGCCATTCTTACTGGGGTTAGGTGGTATCTCAATGTGGTTTTGATTTGCATTTCTCTGATGATGAGTGAGGCTGAGCACTTTTTCATGTGTCTGTTGGCTGCCTATATATCTTCTTTTGAGAAGTGTCTATTCATGTCTTTTGCCCACTTTTTAAAGGTGCTGTTTGTTTTTTTTCCCTTCAGTGCATTTGAGTTCCTTGTAGATCCTGGAGGTTAGGCCTTTGTCAGATATACAGTTGGTAAAATATTTCTTCCCATTCTGTTGGCTGTCTCCCTGCTCTCTTGATGGTTTCTTTTGCTTTGCAGAAGCTTGTTAATTTGATGAGGTCCCACTTGTCTATCTTATTTCTTAAGGTATTGGCCTTTAGGATTCTGAATAGAAATTGGTTCCCAGTTCCAATTTCCATAAGGGTGTCTACTGCGTTTTCTAAGGTTCTCATAGTTTTAGGTTTTATGTTTATGTCTTTGATCCATTTAGAGTTAATTTTTGTGAATGGTGATAGGTAGGGGTCCTGTTTCAATCTTCTGCATGTGGTCTGCCAGTATTCCTAGCACCATTTACTGAATAGGTTCTCCTCTCCCCAGTGGTTGTTGTTGGAGGCTTTGTCAAAGATGAGTTGGTTGAGGAATTGAG
The DNA here is from genome assembly GCF_000164805.1 of Carlito syrichta. Taxonomy (NCBI): domain Eukaryota; kingdom Metazoa; phylum Chordata; class Mammalia; order Primates; family Tarsiidae; genus Carlito; species Carlito syrichta. The sequence continues at coordinate 635,415 of NW_007250790.1, read as the reverse complement.
GCTTTGCTTCTGGAATCTCTATCCTGTTCCATTGGTCTATATGCCTGTTTTTATACCAATACCAGGCTGTTTTGATTACTGTAGACTTATAGTAAAGTTTGAAGTCTGGAAGTGTGATACCTCCTGCTTTGTTTCTCTTGCTAAGGATTGTTTTGGTTATTTGTGGTTGTTTATGATTCCATATGAATTTCCGTATTGTCATTTCCAGGTCTGAGAAGATTGTTGTTGGTAACTGAACGCGTATTACATTGGATCTGTAGATTGTCTTTGGCAGGATGGACTTCTTAACAATGTTGCTTCTTCCTATCCCTGAGCATGGAGTATTTTTCCATTTGTTTGTGTCTTCTTGGATTTCTTTGAGCAGTGTTTTGTAATTCTCATTGCAAAGGTCTTTCATTTCTCTGGTTAGGAAGATGCCTAGGTATTTCATTTTTTTGGTGGCTATCGTGAATGGGATTGTGCTTTTTATTTGGGTCTCTGCCTGCTTGTTGTTGGTGTATAGGAATGCAATTGACTTTTGCACATTTATTTTGTAACCTAAGATTTTGCCTTTGCCTAAAGACTTTGCCTTTATCAGTGCAAGCAGGTTTTTGACAGATTCTCTTGGATTTTCAAGGTATAGGATCATATCATCGCAAAGAGGGATAGCTTAACTTCCTCTTTTCCTATTTGCATACCCCTGATTTCCTTCTCTTGTCTAATTGCCTGGGTTAGGACTTCCAACACAATATTGAACATGAGGGGTGAGGATGGGCAGCCTTGTCTTGTTCCAGTTTTCAGGGGAAATGCTTCTAGTTTCTGTCCATTTAACAATATATTAGCTGTGGGTTTATTGTAAATGGCACTTACTATTTTGAGGTATGTTCCTTCTATACCTAGTGTTGGAGGGTTTTTATCAAGAAGGGATGCTGGATTTTATCAAAAGCTTTTTAATAGAGATGACTGAACTACTTTATAGGCTTTGAGAATTCAAGGAAATATGGGTATAAGACATTCTGGGGTGTATCATCCCAGATATCCTTATTCCATATGTTAGGATTTTATTTTTATTTATTTATTTTATTTTATTTTTAGCCAGTGCCTGGACCTTGTTATAGGAGACCTACTTAGTTAAGAGTTTTCTCTTCTGTGGCTCTGCTGCTTGTATGGTTAAGCCCGAGACCTGGCCCACAACTTCTTCTGCTCTTCTGCTTCAGGAAACATATACTTCCAGGGATGTCCTGTGGTTTTCACATGTCAATTTTTCTAAAAAACTTATGTGTGATATCTTTTTACAAGCCATCAATTATTCAGTTTTGCTTAGTAACAGTTACCAATTTCATTGTACTTTTAGTTAATATATCTCACATAATCAAAAATGCCTGATATATCTTGACTGCTAGTGTTTTTTCTTCCTCTGAAATCCCTTCCCAGCTCATGCCCTGTGAAAGATTTGATAATTACTCTGTACCTATGGTGGGAACTGTCTCTATTCTATCACTAGTGATGCAGGGTCCAGTCTGGCATTACCATCTGGGTAGAGTGATCCAACTCTCAAATTCTATCTACAGTTTGCTTTCTCAGACAAATTCTAACACTAGCTATAATAAGCGGGGGTCACTGGGAAACAAGTTATGGCATAAAGATAAATCTGCCAGAGGTTACTAGGGAGTCCCCTCTCTTTCAGTACTCATGGAAGGAAGAAGAAAAAACTGTGATGGGAAGATAGAGAAACTGGCATTTAATGCAGTCTTTAAAAAGACTTCCTGAGGGGATCTGAAACTGGGGTGATGTCTAAGTCAACCAGTTATAGGGTGGATACTGCCCCCAAATGGGGTAATACTCATGGACAATCTTTACGTGAAGGCTCTTTGTTGATAGTGCTCCAGGCACCCGGGAATAAGTCTTTTACATCTGAAAAGTGATTGGAATAGCACATGACTGTGTCCACTACATGAAGTTCCTGATTCCTTCAAATTACTCACATTAATTTTTTCTTCTAGTGTTTACATGATCCAAATAATGGAAACATTATTTCATCTAGAGTTCTCCAAAACTTCAAATACCAGTTCTCTCCAAGCAACATCAAAGTTTCTTTCTCTCCTGTATGCCCTTTAGCACAATGCATTACACTTGCTAATTTTTGTAGCTGACTACTCTCTAGACTGTGGATTCCATAAGGACAGAAAGTTTTCTTTAGTTTGGTGTTTGCTTTTTAAAAAATCTTTATTTAAAAAATTCTAGCACTGTTTCTGCCACAGAATGGTGCTCAATACAATAGTTATGAATTAATTTAATATAGTGCAAAATTGTGTACATGTAATATTTTAGCTCTCTCAAATTTAAACAAAGCTATAACTAAGTGTAGGTTCAGTTAATAAGTGATTGGAAAAAATAATTTAGGCACTGCTCAACTGCATTTAGTCAGGTCTGAGAGTTATATAACTTGAGATATGAAAAAATGATTGCCAGCCCAGATACAGTAGTCCTTAGTCCTGCATGAGATTTCCTCATTAGTGATCCATCTCTTTGAATTCAAATTTGCTATTTCCAAGAGCAATTTTTAAAATACAAATACCACTGGAAGACTAAGGCATTACTAGCCGTTAATATTTTTAGTAAGACGATTTTATCAGATTTCCTTCTAAGTGACAGCTAGCTAAGAAGTAGGGGTACACAGAGCAGAAAAGTTAATATGTGAATGAAGGAAGATATGTGAAAACAGGGTACTTCAGAGGTTTGTCTGTATTAGATGTGAATCTGCTACACAAGGAGAGTATGACACGATCTAATCTGGGGCAAGAGAAATCAAAAGTATGAAAAAGTGTGCTAAAAGAGGAAGGGAATGGATTCTAAAAATGAACTTCAGCTACTTTAGAATTTTGCCCTGGGCACTTATCATTATTTCTGAATTTTCAATTCTCATCCAATACATTCATAAAATATCCTCTTTTCCCCATAGAAGACTATGATGTGGCTTGTCAATACTGGTCAGGAATAAAATAGAAATGCAAGTCAACTGGCATAAAATCAGGCAACAAAAGATGGTAAAGGTAGTGTTAATAATTCTTTTCAATGGTCTCTGAAAAACATATTGCAGAATATCAGCCGATGCCTGGGACTCAATTCATGGCAACTAAGTTGGTGAGAGTCTCAAAAACAAACAAAACAAATCCAAATGCCCCGAGTTCACAGCAAATGATTTATGTTCTTATTTTTTCAAGATATCTTCCAAAATGATGTATGTCTTGGTCCATGATTGAACATATTTTTCTATCTACTTGTCTTAGGAGTAAAAGAGCTCTAATATTCTGTCAAAAATCCATCAATTTTATGAAACAATTAATATAATAATAGGCATTGCCTGCTACTAATTTTCAGTTAGTAAATACTTGGATATCATAGATCTGTGTTGTGACAGCATTATAAAGTAACAACTTTTTTGTTTTTAACCCATTACTTATTTTCCTACTAGGTCTGCTGAAATAGACATATACATGTAAGATTTCTAAAAATCATACTTTCCCAAATTATATTTATTTCTTCACTCATAGTTGATACTATCTTTTTTATTAATAGTAAAATTAGTAGTAATAGATTGAAATTTGGTACAAAATATATAGACAAAGCAAAATATGAACATTAAATTGAGACACATATCATGATTTGAGTGATCCTATTTTTAAATGTTAAAGAAAGTAAAATTCTTTTTTCATAACAGGATAGTTCACAGATACTTCTTTCTCCAAAAACTAAAGGTAGAGAGAGCTTTTGAAAAACAAGGGTGATTCACCAGCATACATTCAGCAAAAAAAAAAAAAAAAAAAAAAAAATCTATTTTATTCTGTCAGCCTTCCTAAGATAAAGTAATTGAAAGAACTAGTAAGGAATAAGCCTAAGGCACTTTTATATACTTTATTTATTTATTTTAAATGTCACAAAATCACAGTGCAGCCTGAATGCACTAGGAGCCAAAACTTCTAAATACAAATCCTGAGATGAATTCAAGTAAATAACATGTAAGGTTAATCTCCTCATTACAATCTTTGTATTTTATATAAGGAAAAGAAAGCTTGAAATATTCTCAACCTGAGTGATAATTCTGACTTATACCCATAACATCTTTTTTGGGAAATGGCTGCAGAATCTTAAATCAAAGAATAAACATCATCTCATGATGCAATAAAGTAACTCTTCCCAAAATTTGGGATTTAAAAAAATGTGTTTATCATGACAGTGAGAATACTAAGTGAATCAGATAATCACAGAACTCTGAGGAGGGAGAAGATTTAGAAACGTTTAAATGTGACTCTTCGACCATTGCCTTGCTAGACTCTGGTGTGGCATGTGCTCTTTGAGCTATGGCTGTAGTCATTCTTCCTGGCTTTGGTCCCCTCCCCCGCCTTGGGAAGGTGAATCTTTTCTCTCTCTAATTTATCTTTTAATAAACTATATTTTAAAATCTAAACGAAATAAATAAATAAATAAATGTGACTCCACATTTTTTTCAGTTCAAAAAGTATAAATACTAGGGGAGGAAGAGACATACCTTCATCAACAAGGGTACCTGCATGATCAATGTTTGTATAGCTAATCCTGAATTGTACCCCACATCTTTATAATAATAAGTTTTTTTAAAGTATAAATATATTTTAGACAAGAAATTTGAAATCCTAATTTTATACCATCAAATTATTTTACCATTGGCATTATATTTTATTAAAGCATGCAAACAAGCAAAGAAGAATAATATCGCCAATATTTTCTTCATTTACTGAATTGAGCATCTTTTATTTATTTTTAAATTGATATATGACAGCTGTATATATTTTTAGGGTACATGTGATAATTTGATATATTCATATAATGTGGAAAGATCAAATTAGGGTAATTGGGATATGCATCACCTTAAATATTTATCTTTCTTAATGCTAGGATCATTTGAATTATTGTCTTCTTCTAGCTATTTTAAAATGTACAATAGAATATTGTTAACTACTTCGACCCTATTAATCTATTGAATACTAGGTCTTATTCCTTCTTTCTAATTGTATATTTGTAAGCATTAATCAACCTCTCCTCATTCTCTCCTCCTCTCTACCCTTCCTGAGCTCTGCAAACCACTAATCTTCTCTCTACCTTCATGAGACACTTTTTTTTTTAGCAGCCAAATATAAGTAAGAATATGAGATATTTGTCTTTGTGTGTTTGGTTACGTCCCTTAACATAATGGACTGGGTATGGTGACTCACACCTGTAATCCCACTGCTTTGGGATGGTTAGGTAGGAGAACTGCTTGAGGTCAAGTGTTAGACTAGATGGGGCAACATAGTGAGACACTGTGTCTACAAAGAAATAAAAGAAACAACTTAGCCGGATGTGCGCCTGAAATCTCAGCTATTTGGAAGGCTGAGCCAGGATGATCTCTTGAGCCTAGGAGTTAGATGCTGCAATGAGTCATAATTGTGTCACTGCACTCCAGCCTGGGTAACACATTGAGACCCTGTCTCAAAAGTAAAATAACAAATAAACAAAAGCCATGATGACCTCCAGTTCCAATCATGTTGCTGCAAATGGTGGAATTTCATTGTCCCCCCGATAACATTCCATTGAGTGTGTGTGTGTGTGAATGTATGTATACACATAGATATATACATATATACACACATACCACTTTTTACTTATCCATTCATCCATTGAGGGGCACTTAGGTTGATTCTATATTTTGGCTGTTTTAAATGGTGCTGCAATAAACATGGGAGTTCAGGTATCCCTTCAATATATTGATTTCCTTTTTTTGTATATATACCAGTTGTGGGATTGTTGGATCAGACTTTAGTCCTATTTTTTAGTGTTTTGAGCAACCTCCATACTGTTATTTATAGTGGCTGTACTAATTTATATTTCCACCAATAATGTACCAATATTCTTGTTTCAAATCAAAAGTATTTTGATAATTCACATACTATTGTCAGTATTGTTGATTCTGTCTTCTCAAAAAATGAAATAAAAGCTGATATATTTTAAACATTTACTTATCACTGAGTTTATGCTTTTCACAGCACTCACACTAGTTCCCAGAGAAAATAAAGTCATTTACACTTGTTTTGTTTTAATATGGACGTAGTCAATATTATAAGTCAGATATTATTAGCCTCTGCCAGGCTATTTGGAAAAAACGTCTTTTGGTTGTAAATCTGAAGAATCATAAGAAAAAAGTGAGGTTATGACTTTGCATGCAGTTTATACAAAACAAAAATACCCATTATTCCTTAGTTCTTGAAAATTTTATAGAGTGGGTATTTCACTGTCGGATTGTGACAGGGATAATTTAAATAGCATTCAATTGCACAAGAATGATGTCTACAGGATATTAGATGATAACTAAAAAGTCGTATGTGTTCTTGTGTATGTTTCCCAAAAAGTAAGGTGGTAATTTTGCCAGTAATTTGCCAGGGTCTGTGCTTAGTTGTGTATTCACAAAAAGTCACCTTTTTGTACATAGCCATGCAGATCTTGGATACTTAAAAAGAAACTCGGGTGTTTAAATATAATATATTTACTACTTAAGGCTACTAGCTCACAAGTGAGGGAGGTGAACCCAGCCTCTATGGAAGTTAGAATTTGAGAATAAAAAATATAGGTATGAAAGAAATAGCATTTCATGAACATCAATGAATAGTAGCAATGCCTGTTAAATGCCCTGTCCCTGTCAATGTCACCTTTCAGACTGATCTTTGGAAAAGTTATCAATTTCTCATTTCTAGACAGTGATTCTTGTCCTGTTCAACAACCATTTTCTTATAACTCCTTGAATGTCTTTTCTTATGTTCACTCTTTTCAAACCATTAGGATATATTAATGTACTGATGAATAGCATCAATTTCCAAACCCCACAAAGTCATGGAAAACACAAACATGCCTGACTTTTCTTCTTTTAAAAATGGCATCAATATAAATTTTAGAGCTCATAAAGCTCAGTGAGCTTGTTTTATTTCATCTCTTTTTAGTTTGAGCAGTTTTTATATGGATGAATTTTCTGACAACGTGTTTCATGAACTTACTTTTTGACAGTTTCAATAGACTGCACAAGCATCGTTTACCTGAAATGTACTCATTCCTATATTCCCTTTGCTTATTACAACTTTAAATAGCTCTTTCCCATTCTCTTCAAAATCACTTTTGCATTTTCGATGCAATACCCCTATTGTAGTACATTGGTGTCTTTTGGGTTTAATGAAAATTTCCATCACGGACATCTACCTTTGAGATTAAAATGTTGTGTTATATGTTCCAAGATTATGTTTTATAACTTTTGGCTTGGATATAATTTCTACCTTACAGCAAAATTGCAAGAATAGTATAAAGAAACTCCCATATGGACTTTACCCAGATTCACCAATGTACATTATGCTCAATTTTCTTTATTATTCTCTTTACCTACCTATTTATGACTATTTTTTCTAACTTAACTGAGAGTAAATTGAAAATATCACTATTTCTCCTGAAATAATTATGTTTCTTGACAATAGTATTTTTTTGTTACATAATCATACTGCAGTTCTCAAATCAGCAGTATCTAATTCACAGTTCATAGTTCATATTCAAATAACTGTCAATGGCCTTATAAACGTACTTTGTAGCTGTTTTTCCCATGGAAGTTTCAATCAACATCATGTATTGTATAATGTTGTCATAGTGCTATATTTTTAAAATCCTTGGCCTTATTTTTCTTGACCTTGCCATTTTTGAAGTGTAGAGCCCAGTTATTTTGTGGAATGTCCCTCATTCTGGGTTTGTCAGATGTTTCTTCATGATGAGATTCAGGTGATACATTTTGAGCAGGAATACTACAGAAGATTATGTGTCCTCATAAAAAAAAGTCATGTTATTAAAAAAAACAGAAGATGCCAGTTTGTTTCAAAAAGGATTTTTTAAAGCGTCTTTTTCTACCTTTGTTCCTTGAACAGGAAATGAATGGCCAGGTAGTTAAAATGAAACACAATCAAATGCAACCTAGTTTTGAAGTCTCCTGAGGGAGAGAAAAAAACAAACTATTGATTACTCAAAATTAAAGAAAATATTCCTTTTTTTCCAACTTCAGAAAGTTCTTTCTTCTTTTATTTTCTATTTTGTTTTTATGCCTAGATTCTATCTTTTTGGTTCACAAGTGTTCATTGTCTATCTGCTTCGGTGTAGACATTTTTCCTGTCACATACCAAATTAATTATTTGCTACCCATAGCTTCATTTTGTATCCATACAAATATAATTATATTTCCACTTGTTAAGACTATATCAAAATGTCCCCAATGATGGCACAATTTCTTTTTAATTTCCAGATGTTTTACACTCTCAATTCTGTTTTCCCAATTTTAACATTTTGTTACAGTTTTCACTCCTATTATAAAATCTTCCTAGATGTCTGCAGCCTCATTCCCTTCTGTGTCTCTTTGTACATTTCTGATGACTCATTCACTCCCTTCAGTTGACCATGAATCCTCCTACCCCACCACTTGACTCTATTCCTCCTCTATTTGTCCTCAAAGAATCCCTTCACTTTCTCTCAAATTAGGATTTTTAGTTCTGACTTCTTCTGGAACTCCAGACCATATTTACAAGTGCCTTTCGGAACTTTCCACTTTTACATCTTTCAACCAGCTCAGAGTCATCCCAGTCCCTCACCTTTAACCCTGCTTCACTTTCTGTAATTCCCATCCTGATTATTGACAACCAACCACTTAGTTGATATTGAAACACAAGAATCCTATTTCTCCATCTACTCAACACATCTCCATTCTCCCAATTCTTGGGAGTATTACCTGCTGACAGCTCCCAGCTGTCATTTTCTCCATGTATTGCGGTAAGTCGAAGGGAATGCTTGCTTTTAAGTTATGCACACTCCCCTCCCTGGACCAGTCTATAGCTACTCACTGGTCTTCTGGCATCCCCTTGCTTCAACATAGAACATTGTGAGAGCACCCGCAAGGGATTTGCTTTGGTCTTTATTGCAACTGTACCACAGTTTTCTCTCTCTGCTGAATCCTGCTTCCCTCACCCCTTTAGAAGTGGTTCTAAGAACACTTGCAAATAAATGGAAAATAGAAATCTCTCAAAGTCTCTTTCCAAAGAAAACCAAAGTATGAGGCAACTGTAATCTGCTAGACTTGGAAGGAATAGAATTTAATAATTTGACAGAAAATTCTACCTAGAACAGTGTTTCAGGGAAAAGGAAGATATCAGAGTTTGGGTTTGATGACAAACCATGACGTAGCATCCCCATCCAAAAGCACTGAACCAAGTAAACTCACACACACTGCCCTGCTCTATCCTATCAAAGCAAGCGAGACTTTTATACAGGTCCTCATAGCAGGGTTCATCTAATTATATTAGGGCCTAAGCTCTGGAGATATGAGACTGTCCTGCTACTATTTCCATGCTTGCTTACCTATCTGTGAGGGCTCTGCTCCACTAGTACTTAGATCATGCAACATATTAAGATTCACTTTGAAGCGTCCACAAGTATCTCCCTATGCACTTTTGAAATACTGCAATGGTTGGTAATATATTTAGGCACTGCAATATCATGTATTATTCCAAACAGATTTATAAATCTAAGTATAAACATAGCAAGTGACTTCAAAAAATGAAGATGTGAATTATTAAATACATTAATTATTAATTGTATTATGTGATTTAAAAACTAAATTTATGTTTACATTCACAATTTTTAAGGCAATTATGAAGAGGAACTGTTATTTTTTCTATTTGCATGCTAAATGATATCATACACAAATACATATTATACTAAGTATTGTTATTTTTTGTTATTGTTATTTTTTCTATTTGCATGCTAAATGATATCCTACACAAATTGTTATTTTTTTCTATTTGCATACTAAATGATGTCATACACAAATACATATTATAGTAAGGCATGATAAACTGCTAGAAAGTTAACCATTCAATTTGAGAATTTAAAATACATCTGGATATATTATTACCCTTTATACTCCTCACCTCTGCTGAAGCTGTTTTTATTGAGACTGAATAATGTTTATACCAAATCTATTTATTAGGTATGGAGTTTATCATCTCTATGTCCAGTGCAATTGTTTTACACGTTCCTTTTGCAAAATTTGTAGTTCATATTAATAATATATTTAAAATAGTAAACATATTTTGAGTACTTTGTATATGTCAGTCACAGTACCAACCACAAAGAATGGTGCTAGAATTCAGAGTCAAGTATATATTTTGATCCTTAAACTACCTTAAAATTACCTTTCTGAAAATATGTGGATTTTATCGGAACACCAAAGGAATTAAAAGTGAGAAAATATTCCACAAGGATAGAGTAGGTCCTTTTCATTAGGACATTTTCATGGGATTATTCTAGCCAATAATAAGTAAACAGCTTTTATTTTTGACCAAGCTACTAATTCTCGACAAGGCTTGGAATCATATTTCTGTTTTATTTTTCCTTTGCCTAAGAAATACATCATTTGTGAATTTTAAAAAATGGATGTTTCTGTATTTAATGGAAATATACATATATTTTCATCATGTAACCATAAACACTGCATCTGGGTGTGAAAATCCTTGGATGTGATAAACAAGTTTTGAGGGGAGAAATCACTCAAGCTAAGTTTTTTTAGATACTGTGTGCCATATTTTTTAAAGTCACACTTAATACATGTTTCTGATATCTATTAAATGCACGTTTACTAAAAAGTTTTTCTTTTTACACTGAATATAAAGCTATGCTACTATCATAAAGTTAGAATTTTTGAGAAGTCTCTACATTTTCTATTAAAGTTAGTATTCAATGTCAATATTCCCAGCATAGTGCAATATCTCAGCACCATAGATATAAAATAAAATATATGAAACATCCAGAAACAACTGTCAGTCTCCAGTGAATACTCTGCAATCAATCTGTGCTATCATAAAATAAGAATAGAGGTCTTTGCTTAGAATTACTAGCACACCGTACCTCATTAACTAACCCAGCCAATCAATTAGAGTAACTGAAAGGAGCATGATAGGACTTTGGGGGAATATAACCATTTTCCTCATTAGCTACTAACAAGCCAGTTCTCATACTTTCCTGATATCATTATGTTTTGTACATTTCCACCCTGTCCATTAACTATAATCCTAATAATCACCCCTCTGCTTATAGCAGTCTGTCTTCTTAATTTACTTACTGTATCACTTTTGAACATATTTCCCTGGTAGTTACAAAATTTTTCCTTTGGAAAAACTGTCAATCCAAAATAGTCTTACTTTTCATTTATGAACCTGCTTGAATCTTTTAAGCAGTCTAGTAATAAAATGCATGGTTGAAAATTAGAGCGAATATAAAATAGACTACATTGGAAATCGGCACAGTGAGGAAGTGCATTAATATTGTACCACATAGAATGTTCTTCATGGTGAGAGGAGGCTAACTAACTAATCAGACAGGAAACCCCCTGTGAGTTGGCAGAGGGCACTCTGTTTATATGAATTACTATGATGATGCCTCTGCCAATGCCGAAGAACTTTCTCTCAGGCCTTAACAGCAGAATATAAAAATTCTCCTGCAGAGATTATTTATGTGCACAGTTGAGAGTGGACTACACATCAGTTAAGTGATACTTACTAGTTAGGATGCTTTTAAATTTGTGGTGTTTTAGAAGTTATATTTTATACAGATAAGTTATTTATATTTGAGTTTGTGACTGAAACACACAGTATTGGGTGAGAGCCATATTCTTGTTGCAATAGAGGTTGTCTCTTCCTCCTTATTTTTTGCTTCTCTGTCAAACCCGTCTCTCTCAATTTAAGGATTTGTGACCAAATTCTGTGGGTAGTTAGGAATGTTATAGGTTGTCTTCAGGGTGCCTGAATTCTTCCATAGAAGATAAAACTCTCATATGTGGATTCTTTAGACTCATATAAATTTGAGGAAATTCAACCTGAAGCTGAGTCATTTTTTGTGTTTTTCTTTTATTATTCTTGTAATTTATACAATATTTGTTCTTTGTTTACTATTCCCACATGAAAAAGTACAAAAACATTGTTAGTAAAGTTAAATATCAGCCGGGCTCGGTGGCTCAGCCTGTAATCCCGGGCTTTTGGGAGGCTGAGGTGAGTGGATTGCCTGAGCCCACGGGTTCAAGCCCCACCTGGGCAACTTGGCGAGACCTCATCTCTACAATAAATCAAAAATTAGCCGGGCATGGTAGTGCACGCCTGTAGTTCCAGCTTACTTGGAAGGCTGAGGCGGAAGGATCGCCGGAGCCCAGCAGGTCGAGGCTGCGGTGGCCGGGAGGGGCCACTGCCCTCCAGTTTGGGCGACAAAGTGAGACTCCAACTCAAAAAAAAAAAAAAAAAGTTAAATATCAATCGATACTCATATCATGTTACTTTCAGTATTCTCTGTATTCTCTGTTGGGTGGTCAGTTGGAAAAGATGAGTCATTTTGTTTTCCTTATTGTTTTTGGAGGACACATTTAGATATCCAAATATCTCACAGAGGACCGTCCAGATTCTAGGAAACTGTGAAAGTAATCATTTGGTTTAAATTATTTAAATAGTTCCCATCACTTCCTGGATTTGCTTTGGCTACAAACATCTCTACATAAACCCGATAAATGATGGCCACAGATACTGAATAAGATATGGTAAGCAACTAAAAGGCAATAATATTCACATGAGTAGTTTACATGAATCTTAAATCACTGGGAGAGATCATTTATATTAATATATTATTTAGCATGTCTATGAAGTACATTTATCATATTCCATCTTTTTTATTTACAAATTTTAATATACATAATATTTATAAATATTTATAGGTACATGTGAGATTTTGAAACACGCAAACCATGATCAAATCAGAATATTTAGGATATTCATCACCTCAAAACATTTATCACTTACCTGTGTTGGGAACATGTCAAATGTTCTCTTCTAGCATTGAAATATACAATATATACAATATACAAAATATACAATACATTGTTAACTAGTGTCACTCTACTGTGTTATCAAACACTAGAATTTACTCTTTTAGAACTTACTCCAACTATATATTTGTACTCATTACCCAACCTCTCTTCATCCCCCACACTTTTCCTAGCCTCTGGTAACTGTTATTCTACTCCCCACTTCCATGAAATCAAAATTTTACCTCCTAAGTACAAGTAAGGACATAAATATTTGTCTTTCTGTGTTTGGCTAACTTCACTTAACATAATAACCTCCACTTCCATCTATGTTACTGCAAATAACAAGATTTCATTCTTATTTTAATGGCTAAATAGTATTTTATTGTGTACATATAACTAAATTTTTGTTATTCATCCATCTGTTGATGAGCACTTAGACTGATTCCGTATCTTGACTGCTGTGAATAGTGCCACAATAAATATGGGGGTGCAGGTATCCCTTCGAAATACTGATTTTCTCTCCTTTGGATACATATTCACTAGTGGGATTGCTAAATTGCATGTTAGTTCTATTTTTAGAGGGGTGTGTGTGTGTGTGTGTGTGTGTGTGTGTGTGTGTGTGTGTGAAAACTTCATCCTGTTTTTCATAATGGCTGTACTGACTTTATTCTCACCAGCAATGTATGTTCCATTCTCACCAGAATTTATTTCTTGCTTTCTGATAATAGCCCGTCTAACTGGTATAAGATGATATCTCATTGTAGTTGTAGTATGCATTTCTCTAATGATTAGTGATGCTGAGCATTTTTTTCATATACCTGTTGCACGCTCCCTGCCACCGCATCTTTGACCTGCTGGACTCCAGCGATCCTTCCACTTCAGCCTTCCAAGTAGCTGGAACTACAGGCATGCATTACCACGCCCAGCTAGTTTTTGATTTATTGTAGAGACAAGGTCTCGCCAAGTTGCCCAGGTGGGTCTCAGGCAATCCACTTGCCTCGGCCTCCCAAAGTGCTGGGATTACAGGCTGAGCCACCTGGCCCGGCCTTATGTGTCTTCTTTTTGAGAAATATCTATTCAGATCCTTTGCCTGCTTTTAAATGAAATTATTTGTTTTTTTGATGCTGTTGAGTTGTGTGAGTGGCTTATATATTCTGGGTATTAGTCCCTTGTTGGATGAATAGTTTGCAAATATTTTTTGCCTATCTACAGGCTTTCTCTTCACTCTACTGATTATTATTATTATTGTTTTGCCGTGCAGAAGTTTTTAGTTTAACATAGTCCCGATTGTCTATGTTTGTTTCTGCTGTCTATGCTTTTGAGTTCCTAGCCATAAAAATCTTTCTCTACACCAGTGTCCTAAAAACATTTCCCCTATGTTTTCTTCTAGTACTTTTATGATTTCAAGTTTTATGTTTAAGGTTTTAATCCATGTTGGGTTGATTTTCACATATGATGAGAGAGATCTAGTTTCATTATTCTACATATGAATATACAGTTCTCCCAGCACCATTTATTGAAGAGGGTGTTCTTTTCTCAATGTTTGTTCTTGGTGCCTTTGTCAAAAATCAGTTGACTGTAAACATATGTATTTATTTCTGTGTTCTCTATTCTGCTCCATTGATTTGTGTGTGTCTGTTCTTATACCAATGCCATGCTTCTGTTGGTTACTGTATCTTTGTAGTATATTTTGAAGTCAGGTAGTGTAATACATTCAGCTGTGTTCCTTTTGCTAATTATAGCTTTGGCTATCTGGGGTCTTTAGTGGTTCCATACAAATTTTCGAATTTTTTAAAAAAATTCTGTAAAGAATGTCATTGGCACTTTGATAGAGATCTTATTGATATTGCTGTATATTGCTTTGGGTAGTATGGTCATTTAAAAAATAATCCATCTGTTCCATGAGCCTGGGATGTCTTTCTATTTGTTTGCACTTAAAAAAAAATCTTTCATTAGTGTTTTGTAGTTTTCTTTGCAGAAGTTTTTCACCTTCTTGGTTAAATTTATTTTTTGTTGCTATAGTAAATAGAAATGCTTTCTTGATTTGTTTTCGGCTAGTTTTTTATTGGCATGTAGAAGAAACACTACTTACTTTTGTATGTTTATTTTGTGTCAAAAGAACTTTGCTGAGTTTTTTAATCTATTCTAGCAGGGGTTTTTGGGGGGTCTTTAGGTTTTTCTATATATATAAAATTATGTTGTCTGCATAGAGGTATGATTTGATTTTCTTGTTTCCAATTTGGATACCTTTTATTTCTCTCTCTTACTTGATTGCTCTGACTAGAAGTTACAGTACTACATGGAATGAGACTATAGTGAAAGTTGGCATCCCTGTCTTGTTGTAGTTAAAGGAAAGGCATTCATCTATTCTCCATTCAGTATAACGTTGCTGTCATATATGGCCTTTATTATGTTGAGGTGTGTTCCTTCTATGCCTAATTTGTTGAGAGGTTTTGTCATAAAAGGATGTTGTATTTTATCAACTGCTTTTTCTGCATTTCTAGAAATGATAATAGGGGTTTTCTCCTTCATTATGTTGATGTAATATGTTTATTGGTCTGCATACATTGAATATCCTTGTATCTCTAGGACAGACCCCACTTGACTATAGTGTATTACACTTTTCATGTGCTATTTGATTCAGTTTGCAGCTGAGAATTTTGGCATCTATGTTCATCAAGAATATTGGCCTATTGTGTGTGTGTGTGTGTGTGTGTGTGTGTGTGTGTGTGTGTGTGTGTATGTATGTGTGTTCTTATCTTGGTATCAGAATTATGCTGGCCTCATAGAATGAATTAGGAATGATCCTCACCTCTTCAATTTTATGGAGAAGAATGAGAAGAAATCGTGTTAGTTTTTCTATATAAGTTTGATAAAATTCAGAAGTAAAGACATCTAGTCATGGCCTTTTCTCTGTTGGGAGGTTTTTTTTTCTTGATTAAGACTCATTACTTGTTATTTTGTTTAGGTTTTCTATTTCTTCCTTGTTTAATCTTGGTGGGTTGTATGTTTTCAGGAATTTATTTATTTCTTCTAGGTTTTCAATTTTTTTTTTTTTTTTTTTTTGAGTTGGAGTCTCACTCTGGTGCCCAGACTGGAGTGCAGTGGCTGCTCCTGGCCACCGCAGGCTCGACCTGCTGGGCTCCGGCGATCCTTCCACCTCAGCCTTCCAGTTTTTGATATATAGTTGTTTCTATTAGTTTCTGGCGATCCTTTGTATTTCTGTGAATCTATTATAGTGTCTCCTTTTTTGTTTCTGATTTTGTTTATCGAGGTCTTTTCTGTTTTTTCTTGGTTAGTTTAGCTAGGGGTTCATTGATTTTGTTTCTTTTTTTAAATTTAATTTAATTTATTTTTAATCAATATTTTTTATTTTGATATTGTGGGGTACAGTTAAGGGTTAGGTATACAAATATGCTTCATTCAGGTCCCTTTGTTGATAACAGGTGTCTCCCCATCCCCAGACAGATGTTTACTACCATTAGTCCCATCCTCTCCCCATAGATTCCCACCACTGTCAGTCATTTTGTTATGGCAGTGCATTGGATGATCAAGGTTCACTATATGAGTGAGAACATGTGATACTCAGATCTTTGTTTCTGTGAGAGGTCACTCAGTATTATAGATTCTAGCTCCATTCAGGTTGCTGCGAAATTCATGATTTTTTCTTTTTTATGGCTGTATAGTATTCCATCGTGTATATGTACCACATTTTTAAAATCCAGTCCTCTTTTGATGGGCAGCGTGGTTGGTTCCAGGTTCTTGCTATTGTGAACAATGTTGCAATAAACATTTGCGTGCAGGTATCTTTTTTATAGAGTGATTTGAGTTCTTCAGGGTATATTCCCAGTAGGGGGATTGCAAGGTCATATGGGAGGTTGATGTTTAGAGCTTTTAGGAATCGCCACACTGCTTTCCACAGAGGTTGCACTAGTTTATACTCCCACCAACAGTATAGGAGTGTTCCCTTTTCACCACACCCTTTCCAACAACTATTATTTTCTGAGTTATTGATAATTGCCATTCTGACTGGAGTTAGGTGGTATCTCAGTGTGTTTTTGATTTGCATCTTCCTGATGATTAATGAGGTTGAGCATTTCTTCATGTGTCTGTTGGCTGCTCAGATGTCTTCCTTTGAGAAGTGTCTGTTCATATCTTTTGCCCATTTTATAATGGGGTTGTTTGTTGTTTTCTTTTCAGCACGTTTGAGTTCCTTGTAGAACCAAGATGTTAAGCCTTTGTCAGATCTGGAGTTGGCAAATACTTTTTCCCAGTCTGTAGGCTGTCTCCCTGCTCTCTTGATGGTTTCTTTGGCTTTGCAGAAGTTGTCAGTTTAATGAGGTCTCACTTGTCTATCTTATCCCTTATGGCCTGTGGGTTTCGAGTTTTGTTCAGGAATTGGATACCAGTTCCAATTTCCATGAGGGTGTGTCCTTCATTTTCTAAGGTTCTTATGGTTTGAGGTTTTACCTTTAGGTCTCTGATCCATTTGAAGTTTATTTTTATGTATGGGGATAGATAGGGGTCCTGTTTCAATATTCTGCATGTGGTCAGCCAGTTTTCCCGCACCATTTACTGAATATATTCTCCTCTCCCCAGTGATAGGTGGTGGAGGCTTTGTCGAAGATGAGTTGGTTGAGAAATTGAGGTTTTGCTTCTGGGATCTCAATTCTATCCCATTGATCTATATGCCAATACCAAGCTATTTTGATGATTATAGCTTTATAGTAAAGTTTGAAGTCTAGCAATGTGATACCACCTGCTTTGTTTTTTTTTTTGCTGAGGATTGTTCTGGCTATTCTTGGACGTTTGTGTTTCCATATAAATTCCTGTGTTGTTTTTTCTAGGTCTGAGAAGAATGTTGCTGGTAATTTGATAGGTATTGCATTGAATCTGTAGATTGCCTTAGGTAAGATGGACATCTTCACAATGTTGATTCTTCCAATCCATGAGCATGGGATATTTTTCCACTTGTTTGTGTCATCTTTGATTTCTTTGAGCAGAGTTTTGTAGTTTTATTGTAAAGGTCCTTTATGTCTCTGGTTAGGAAGATGCCAAGGTATTTCATTTTTTTTTTTTTTTTGTGGCTATTGTGAATGGAATTGTGCTTCTTATTTGGGTTTCTGTTTGTTTATTATTGGTGTAAAGAAATGCAATTGTCTTTTTCACATTTATTTTATATCCTGAGACTTTGCCGAAGGCCTTTATCAGTGTAAGGAGGTTTTTGACAGATTCTCTTGGGTTTTCAAGGTACAGGATCATGTCATCTGCAAAGAGAGAGAGTTTGACTTCCTCTTTTCCTATTTGGATACCCCTGACTACCTTCTCTTCTCTGATTGCTCTAGCCAGGACTCCCAGTACTATATTGAACAGGAGGGGTGAGAGTGGGCATCTTTGTCTTATTCCAGTTTTCAGGGGAAATGGTTCCAATTTTTGTCCATTTAGGAGTATGCTGGCTGTGGGTTTCTCGTATATGGCTTTTACTATTTTGAGGTATGTTCCCTGTATGCCTAGATGTTCGAGGGTTTTTATCAAGAAGGGGAGCTGGATTTTATCAAAAGTTTTTTCTGCATCTAATGATATAATCATGTGGTTTTTGTTTTGACATCTGTTGATGTATTTAATTACATTTAGGGTTTTACGAATGTTAAACCAGCCCTGCATCCCAGGGATGAAGCCTACTTGGTCATAATGGACGATTTTTGAGATGTGTTGTTGAATCTGGTTTGCTAGGATCTTGTTGAGAATTTTAGCATCTATGTTCATCAAAGATGTTGGTCTGTAGTTCTCTTTTTTTGTTGGGTCTTTATGTGGCTTGGGTATCAATGTGATGTTAGCTTTATAAAATGATTTGGAGGGTTCCATCCTTCTCAATCGCCTGAAATAGCTTCATTAGGATTGGAATCAGTTCCTCCTTAAATGCCTTGTAGAATTCTGCTGGAAAGCCATCTGGTCCTGGGCTTTTTTTTGTAGGTAGTTTTCTTATTACATAGTCAATTTCCTTGATTGTTATTGGTCTATTTAGAGTCTCAATTTCTTCTTCTTTCAACCTAGATAGGTTGTGTGATGACAGAAAGTTGTCCATTTCATTGAGTTTTTCAAGTTTGTTTCCATACAAGTGTACATAGTAGTCTCTGATGATCTTTTGTATTTCTTCAGGGTCAGATGTGACTTCATCTTCTGTGTTTCTGATTGTGCTTATTTGGGTTTTTCTTTCTTTTTCTTGGTCAGTCTAGCTAGGGGACCATCCATCTTGTTTATCCTTTCGAAGAACCAGCTTTTTGCTTCATTGATTTTTTGTATTGTCTTTTTGTCATCTATGTCCTGGATTTGGGCTTTTATTTTGGTGATCTGGATTCTTCTGCTGAAATTAGGGGTTTTGTGGTCTTGCTTTTCCAGCTTCCTTAGGTGGCTTGTTAGGCTATTAATTTGTGCTCCTTCCATTTTCTTCATGTGTGTTTGTAGGGATATAAATTCCCCTCTTACTACAGCTTTTAAGACATCCCAGAGATTTTGGTAAGATGTTTCTTCATTTTCATTTGTTTCCAGGTATCTTTTGAGCTCTGTTTTGATTTCATCATTGACCCAGGAGTTGTTTAGCATCATGCTGTTTAGTGACCATGTCTTTGTGGGTTTTGGGGGGACCTTGTTGGTGTTAATGTTTATTTTTATTCCAATGTGGTCCAAGAAGGTGCATGGTAGAATTTTGGTCCTTTTAAATTTGCTTATGCTTGATTTATGGCCAATTATGTGGTCGATCTTACAGTACGTTCCATGTGGTGATGAGTAGAATATGTATTCTCTGGTCTTTGGATGGAGTGTTCTGTAGGTATCAATTAAGTCCATTTCGTCCAGAGTCACATTGAGGTTCTGGATCTCATTGCTGGTTTTTTGTCCCGATGATCTGTCTAGGGTTGTGAGTGGGGTATTAAAGTCCCCAGTTATGATGGTGTTCGAGTCAACATCTTTCTTTAGTTTTCCTAGGAGTTGCTTTATAAAAGTTGGTGCACTTATGTTAGGATATGTTTAGGCCAGATATTTCTTGTTGATGGAGTGAACCTTTTATCATTATGTAGTGGCCCTCTGTATCTTTTAAATTTTTGATAGCTTAAATGATATTTTGTCTGAAATTAGGATTGCAACTCCTCCTTTCTTTTGTGTTCCATTCGCATGAAAATTTGTTTCCCACCCTCTTGCTTTGAGTCTGTGCATGTCCTTTCTAGTGAGATGGGTCTCTTGAAGGCAGTATGTTGTTGCCTGGTGATATTTTATCTATTTTGCCATTCTATGTCTTTTCAGTGGTGCATTTAGTCCATTCACGTTCAGGCTAATTATTGAGATGTGAGAGTTTGTCCCTATCATAGAGTTTTTATAGTGTTGTTCTTCCACTTGGTTTATTGTCTTTCTTTTGTTTTTGAGTTTGGTTCATGTGTATTTTATTCTTTTTCCTGTACTCTAGTGAAGAACGTTGTTCTTTTTTCCCCCTTTTCTTCTGTATTTAGTACTTTCTTAAGTGTTTCATGTAGAGGTGGTTTGGTGGCAGCGTAAGTTCTTAGGGATTGGCTATCTGGGAAAGATTTTAATTCTCCCTCGCTGATGAAACTTAATCTGGCTGGGTAGGTTATTCTTGGTTGAAATTGTTTATCTTTTAGGACTTTGAAGATAGGGCTCCAAGCTCTCCTAGCCTGCAGGGTTTCTGTAGATAAATCTGCTGCTATTCTAATTGGTTTTCCCTGGTAGGTGATCTGGCATTTTTCTCTTGCTGTCTTTAGGATTTTTTCTTTTATGCCTACTTTGTTCAGGCAAATTATTATGTGTCTAGGTGTTGGTTTTCTCATTTGTTGTCTTGCAGGAATTCTCTGAATCTCTTGTGTTTGTGTTTTTGCATCATTGATTAGATAAGGGTAGTTTTCTTGAATGATCTCATGGAAGGTTTGTTCCAGTGTGGTCTCTGTCTCTCTTTCTGCCTCAGGAAGTCCAATTACTCTTAGGTTCTGTCTCTTGAAGTAATTGCTCATTTCTTGAAGGATTTTTCTGTCTTTTTGAGCTTGTTTTCTGTGTTTTTGAGAGTTTGGTTTAGTTCTATATTTTGGTCCTCAATCTCTGAGATTCTTTCTTCTGCTTGGGTAATTCTGCTTTCCATGCTTATCAGTTTGTGATTTATTTCATTCACAGTGTTCTTTATTACTGTTATCTCAGATGTCAGCTCCTTTCTAGTTTCTGCTCCCTTACACAGGTTTGCGGTTACATGCTGAGTGCCTCAGACAGGGTGGGCCCAGGGCTTCAGATCTCCAAAGCTCCAGAGGGCAGGTGGTGGCTCTGGGTCTCCTCAATTCTTTTTAATCTCTCCATTAATGTCTTGATATCTAAGTTTGTAGCTTGAGACCACTCATTCGGGGGGTTCTTCATTGTTTGCATTCCGAAGTCAGTTTTCTCAGTGTCTGCTCTCCCAGGAGTCTGGGAGAGACCCATATTCTTCTTTTGGTTTTTCTTCATTTGTATAGATTTTTCTCTCATCCCTTAGTGGATAAAGTCCCTTGAGCTCTAATCTCCAGCCTCTCCCCTCTGTTTTAGTTGCGGGCAGCTAGCCTGCTGCCTGGGAGATCTGTGACACTGGTCTCTATTCAGTGTAGGGGAGGGGCTTTGTCTCCTGTTTAACGGCGTCACCGTCGGAACCGAGGTGGAGGCTTTGATAGGTGGGCGGGGCGATATGATGTAAATATGCCTTGAAAATGGTGGAGGTGGTAGTTTTACTTTCACTTTTAGGGATGCTCGTGTGGATCTCTAGGTGGGACCAGCTGCACAGCTGGGTGCTGGATCTGGGGTGCCACCGGCAGACTGGGGTGGAGGAGAGTGTAGGGTGTTCCCTCCTCTGGAGCTGGAATCCTCTGACTGGCACCTTACACCAGCTTGGGGTTCTGCTCCCTTACACAGGTTTGTGGTCACATGCTGAGTGCCTCAGTCAGGGTGGGCCCAGGCTTCAGATCTCCAAAGCTCCAGAGGGCAGGTGGTGGCTCTGGGTCCCTCACAGGGCACTTCAGCCAGAAATGGGACTGGTATCTCTGAGGAGCAGGTGCCCAAAGCCTCCCTGGGTGACCAGCAGGTTGGTGCTGGATGCTGGTCGTGAGATGTCGCCAGAGAGGGAGCTGGGATTCAGGATTCCGGATTCCCCAGCCAGCCGGAATCACATATAGTGGAGCAGCCACGGTCGGGCTGCAATATCTGGCCCTGTGTGGAACCAAAGGTCCCCAGGCCTTGTAACAGTGTGGCTGGCAGTAGGCAGGGGGGTGCAGGAAGAAAAGTAAGGGTCTTTTTGGGAACTCATGTTTGGAGAGTCTCATGGATTCATCTATGCCATCGCCATCTTCAGGTCCCAGTTCTGAAAATTCTAATCACTTACATTTCCCTCTAGCTTATGGAAATTAGATTTTACAAAGCTATATATAAAAATATACCACTGGGAAGAAAATACATCCATTAATAATATATGCCACACAACATGGGAGTCTAATGAGTTAGCAAAGAAGAGCCCTCTGAGGCAATGTGCAAACACTCAGCTTTGGAAGGCCCACTGATTTTGTTTCTTTTGAGAAAACAAATTTTTCTTTTATCTTTTGGATTGTTTTAGTCACTATTTTGTTTAGTTCTGCTCTGATCTTTCTTTCTTTCTACTGATTTTGGATTTGGCTTGTTTTTGCTTTTCTTGTTCCTTGGGGTACATTGTTAGGTTGTTTATTGGAAACATTTCTACTCTTCGATATGGGCATTTGTTGTTGTAAACTTTCTTCTTAGCATTACTTTTGCTGTACACCATAGGTTTTGCTATGTTCTATTTCCATTTTCATCTGTTTCAAAATTTTTTTAAATTTCCTTTTTAATTTCTTCATTGACACAATGGTCATTTAGGAGTATGTTATTTAATTTTCATGTATTTGAACAGTTTTTAAAGTTCCTTTTGTTATTGATATCTAGTTTTATTTCACTGTGGTCTGAGAAGATACTTGACACAACTTTGACTTTTAAAAAAATTGTTGAGACTTGTTTTGTGTTCCGACATATGATCTATTCTGGAGGATGTTTCATGTGCTGACCAGAAGAATATATATTCTGCAGTTGTTGGATGGAATGTTTTGTAAATGTTTGTTAAGTCCGTTTGGTCTAAAGTGCAGTTTAAATCCAATTTTTCTTTGTTGATGTTCTGTCTAGATCATCTGTCCAATGCTGAGAGTGGGGTGCTAAAATCACCAATTACTATTGTGTTAGAATCTATCTCTCTTCTTAGGTCTATTTTCTCTATATATTTGAGTGCTCCAATGTTGGGTGTTTATATATTTGAACTTATAATATTCTGTTGCTGAATTGTTCCCTTTATCATTATAGAAAGGCCTTATTTGTCTCTTTTTACTGCTTTTGACTTAAAGTCTATTTTATCTTATCTAAGTGTAGCTACTACAGCTTACTTTTGGTTTCTATTTGCATGGAATTTTTTTCTTCTTTCAGTCTGTAGGTGTCTTTGCAGAAAAAAAATGAGTTTCTCATAGGTAGCATATTATTAGATCTTTAAAAGAATCCATTCAGCCAGTTTATATCTTTTGAGTGGGGAATTTATTTATATTTAATATTGATAAGTGAGAACTTACACTTGCCATTTTTGAAAATACTTTTCATTGTTTGTATAGACTTCACTTCCTTTTTCCTTTCTTATTGTTTATCATTGTGATTTGGTGGTTTTCTGTAGTGATAACATTTGGGTCCTTTCTCTTTCTCATTTGTGTGCCTGCTGTATTAGTGAGTACTTTTCTGTATTTATGTGATGATGGTGTCCTTTCACTTCCAGTTCTAGGACTCCCTTAAGCATTTCTTGTTAGACTTTCTTTGAGTTAAATCTGTCTGGGAATATTTGAACTCCCTGGATCTGGATGTCTATATTTCTTGCAAGACTTGGGAAGTTTTCAGCTATCATTTTCTTTTTTGTGCCTTTGCCTATCTCTTCTTCTAGAAAACGTAATATTCAGTCATTTGGTTAATTCAAGGTATCTTAATGTTATATAGGCTTTCTTTCTTTCTTATACTCTTTTTTCTTTCTGACTGAATTATTTAAAAAGACCTGTCTTCAAGTTTAGAAATTTTCCTTTTGCTTGTTCTAGTCTATTGTAGACAATTTCAATTGTATTTTTATTTCATGTATTGATTACTTCAGTTCCATGATTTCTGTGAGATTTTAAATATATTTTTTCTCTTTGGTGAGTTTCTTGTTTAGATTATAAATTTTTTGGTCTGATTTTTTTTGTATTGTTTAACTGTGTTCTCTTATATCTCACTGAGCTTTTAAAATATCATATTTTTGAGTATCTTTTCAGACATTTCACAGATTTTTTTTGGTTGGAATCTGTTGCTGAATAATTATTGAGTTCCTTTTGCGGTGTTATGTTTCCTTGCTTTTTAAATGTTTCTTGTGTTCTTACATTGATATCTGCTCATCTAGCATAACAATTGCTTATTCCAATTTAATGAATGGGCTTTCCTAGGGAAATGTTTTTTCCTATAGATATATCTATAGTGTTGGTTAGATAGGGAACTTTGGCCTTGAATTTGAGTGTGTCAGTAGTCTAGTCTCTGATTTATTTTGCTATATTTAGCATCAGTGGTGTCTGTGATTCTTCAGTGGTATAGGTTGTGGTTGTTAGTGGAGGCTATAGTGAGGCTTTGTAAGGAATGAAGATCCCAGGGTGTCTAGTCCTTGGACTCCAGTGGTGATGGTGGTGGTCTGATGGTGCTATTACTTGGATCTCCTGGCAGTGCAAATAGGTACTGGTGACAGTAGGTCTAGGCAGGCTAATTTTGGGGCCTTCAGGTGTCTGCCTTAGATGCCAGTATTGGCAGAGGTAAACAAGGTGAATGGTGGGTCCTTGGGCACCTGGGTGGCAAATATGGCATATTGATCTTCAGATTCCTGGTGACACATGTGGACACTGACTCAGGGTGGCACCAGGTGGAGTGGCCCTGTCCTCAGTTCCCTGATTTTGCACATGCATACAGGCTGTGGCAGGTGGGGCTGGTTGATTTCCAGGTTTCCAAATGTTAAGCATGGTCACTGGCAAAGCCAGTGCAGTGGGGAAGACTTGTCCTCAGAACCCATCCAGTAGCAATGGGCTGTCCCCAGGAACATTCTGGAAGAAAACTTATGGATGCTCTTTGCCTCATCCTCTTTATTTCCCCTTCCAACTTTCTGGAACTTGAATGTGATGGCTGGCACAATCATCCTAGGTCATAAGGATAAGACCAGTGCCTAGGGTGATGAACTGGAAAGATTCTGGGTGTCTCTGGACTCTGTTCCTTTGTACTCCCTTTACAAGGATTGGCTGCCTCTAGGCTTTTATGAAAGAGTAATCAACTTCTTTTTTATTTATACCTTTTCTATTTTGATTCTCTATTTCAGGTAGTTAAACCTAAGTCTGATAGAGACCATCTTTATTTATTTATTTTTTTTGAGGTGGAGTCTTACTTCATCACCCAGGCTGGAGTGCAGTGGCACACTGATGGCTACCCCAGCGTAGACCAGCTGGGCTCTGGCAATCCTTGCACCTTAGTCTTCCAAGTAGGCATAACTACAGGCACGTGCTACCACACCCGGCTAATTTTTACTTTATTGTAGAGATGAGGTCTTGTCAAGTTGCCCGGGCTAGTCTGGAGACAATTTTTATTTTACTGAAATTATTAAACAATATTTTGGCTAGATGGATGACATATTGAAAAAAATACTTCCATCCATATGTCAAACAGAATTTAAAAATCCAGAATCAATTTCAGTAAAGCAGGTATTGTACCAGATGATTCTGAAATTAATAATCATTAAAAAAATGTGGTTGTGGGATTTAATTTCATCTTTATGAAAACTTGTTCTAGTTATACCTTTGAATTGTTGAGTATTTTTTCTATTTTAGTACATAATTTTTATTTCATAAAGCTTGAAGAAATGTCAGTGTGTCATTTGGCAGGGACCTCTTCTTCAGATGGAAAAATCAAATTTGTTAATTTAGGGTTATTAACTCTGTAGTTGACAGACTTACTGTGGACTTTAGGTTGATATTATTTGAAATTCAAAATTTATCTATGGCCTAACGGGGCCTTCTCATGAAAGGGCAAGTCTTCTGTACTACACTGCTTTTATTTTATTTTTTTTAAACTTAGACTGAAGGTCTGATTTAGTTATTTATTCTGCTTGGCCACTGCTTTTCAGTATTAGACAAGATCACGTCTTCCCTTGAGTTTTCATGTCAGTGTGTATGTGTTACGGAGTTTTTTGTATTCTTATGTAAGCTCTCTCCTGTCTTTGTCTCCACCTTTAGCCCACTTCCTTCACCACTTATTAGACTGTAGACTTTTGAATAGGGAGGGGCCTGTTCTGTCTTCCCCATGGTAGGTACTTACTAAATATTTGTTTCATTGAATTAACTTTATGAAAGTTATTGTTTTAGGAATGAAGAGTGAGTTGCCTGTCCTGTTAATTCTTTACTCCTCTTCAGCGCTCATGCCAACTGCTGACTTTAATCATTTGGAGAGTTAAGCATCATGCTGGTTTTTGTAGACTTTAAGTACTTTTAAATTTTTTGACTCTGATCAATGAGGTGAAAAGTAATTTACATTTGATGTGTGGTTCCCTTATCTTAACCAGAATGGCAGCTGCCTGAGTGATAACTTAAATGTAATCTATGTAGCTACCCCTTGCTTCCCAAAAAATGCTTTGTCTTAATGCAATCATATGTAAATACAAGCCTATAATTATTTTCTGCTATGCTTCTCTGCATTTATAGTACTATGTACATACAAATATTTTAACCAATTACTGCATAGTTGTTCTACCTCTAGTTTGATGATAGAAAAACATCGTTTATAAATTGAGGACTTAAGAGGATGTTTCTACAAATAGAAAGATTGTCAGAATTTATTTAGCTAGTGTACACCTATCATTAATTCATTTAAGGTCAAATCAACTATGATCATTAACTGCTTGACAAACCATGGAAATTCAGTTCAATAATATTCTATGTCTAATGAAGACATGTCATTGCTTTATTAAAAAACGCTTTCATACATTTAAAAACTTAAAAAAAAATTTAAAAGCAATGTGAAATTTGATGCTTACTAAATCGTTAAACTTTTTATCCATATCCCTCAAAGTATTACTCTCCTTGAGGGCTTCAAAGTGAACATGGTACAATTCTGGTATAGGATTAAATACATTATATTTATGTAAAAGCCAGATCGAATGACTGTTGTTTAGAGATTTAGGTTAGGAAGTGTTTTCTGTTATACAGAGAAGTTAGTTTTCTTGTTTTAGCTTAATGAAGTATTTATGAAGCACAAGGGTAAACCGTATCTCAAGTGGAGTATTACTGCTTAGTATATGCAAAAGTCTCAAAACCCTTTCCATCTGGTTTATCTCCGTATGCTGGTGTCAGCAGGTTCATGCCTTCTGGCCAGGAAAGAAATACTATAAGTTAAAGATTTTAGTTACAAAGGATATGTTATGAATAGGAAATAATACTTCGGGAACTTTGTTTAAATCTTCCTGGTATGTCCTATGTGAACTATCTTATCTGAAATGGAAGGAATTTTATAGAGTTACAACTTGGTATATCTTTTCATTCATGGGTTTACAAACAAGTTAATCTCTTGTAGAAAATTTTAGAGATATTCACTTGAAATTGTCTTTTTACAAGTATATGTTTATATTTCACTTGAAATTGCCTTTTTACAAGTATATGTTTATTTCCTCTATTTTAGTTTTTAAATGTACTGAGATATTCTATGGTCTCTTTGTGTGGATAAATCCATGCAACTATGCTTAGTTGATTTTTAATAAATGTGCAAAAACAATTCAGTGGAGGAAGGATAACCTTTATAACAATTGGTACTGGAGTAACTGCACATTCAAGGCAAAATAAAATAAAATAAAATAAATCTCAACCTTAACCTCACACCATATATAAAAATTAAGATAGATTGTGGACTCAAATGTTAAGCCTTTAAGCATTCCACATTTTAGTATTTAGAAGATGCTTTTAATCTGAAAAGATTTTCAACTGTTGGGTATAAAGACATTACCCAGGTCCCTAATGGTGGACAGGCGTGGGATCCGCCAGGAACTGGGAAGCTAAGCAAGCTCAGTCGCAGTTAGTGCTGGATGGGGGCATAAAGACATTGACCATAATGATGGCTAAATAATAGACACAGGATAAAGAGGGAGAGAAAGAAGATTTCCCTTTCTTTTACATAAAGCACACATAACATTTCAACTTTTTAAAATAATGACCCAGGTCTTAAAATAGCTATCACATCTGAGGATGAGAAGCAGCCAACTATATTAAAAAATAAGACTATAGAAAGAAAAGCTTATTTTTGTGTTTACATTTTAGGTTGCAATTGGGTAACCCTTGAGAACTGAGACTGTGTTAAAAAAAAATGTAGTTTCCTCCCCCTTCTGATTTATCAGCTTGGTATAACTTTGACTCTGATAGTCATAATTTTGTTTTTCTATGTGAGTATAATTTATAAGCTTGATGACAAATAAAGCATTCTTTTTTATGCCCACCTCTCTATTATTATGTAAAAATTGTATACAATAACTTTGTGCCAGAATTAGGAAGCTTTGTGATTTATCTCTGCAGCACAGAGCTTGGGGCAGTGTTCTATATTCCAAAAAAAAGTCTAGCCTTTTTATATTTTCATATTCATAAAGCAATTTACTCTCAGGTTCTGCCTATATTTTTATGATTTTTGGTTTACAGGCAGTAAAAACCCATTTTGTTGATGTGGATATAGTTAACTATATTATAACATATTGGCAATAGGATTTTACAGAAGTGCATTTATATAGAGTAATATATGCAGATCTATCATTTTACCAATTTTAAGAATAACCTTTATGAAATTAATAAGGTAGACCCTGTATCTTTTACCATAGCTTTTTCTCACAGTCCTACCACTGAACTAGTCTATTATTCCATATCTGTTAAATGAATCATGATGTCACAGACTTTAATTTAAGTGTTATAAATGAAAAGAATCACTTCCTTAAGATTGTGGTGACATGAATAAGTTGTTTTTCAGACTGTGTTAACAATGACTAGTATAGCATATAAATAATAACATTATTGCTAGGAAATAAAACTGTATTTATATAGAATACTGTTTTAACCACTGCAATACTCTTTATATGTAATAGTGTATTCAATCTTCACTAAGACACTATGATATAGTTACTGTCTTTATCTTCATTTCACAGATGAGCAAATTGAAACTCAGAGAGGTTGAAACACTAGGCTGAAAACACAGCTAGTTAGTGCCATATATGGGATTCAAACTCCAAGCAGTTGGTTCAAGAATCCATGTTCTTTTTTATTTTTTAAATTTTTTTGACTTGTAGTCTCACTCTGTCACCCAGACTGGAGTGCAGTGGCCGCTCCTGGCCACAGCAGCCTCGACCTGCTGGGCTCCGGCGATGCATCTGCCTCAGCCTTCAAGTAGCTGGAACTACAGGTGCGTGCTACCACGCCCAGCTAATTTTTTGATTTATTGTAGAGATGAGATCTCGCCAACTTGCCCAGGTGGGTCTCGAACCTGCGGGCTCAGGCAACATGTTCTTAAAAGTACTCTATTTTGGCCGGGCGTGGTGACTCAGCCTGTAATCCCAGCAATTTGGGAAGCCAAGGCGAGAGGATTGCCTGTGCCCAGGGGTTCGAGACCAGCCCGAACAATTTGGTGAGACCTCTTCTCTACACTAAATCACAAAAACTAACGGGGTGCAGTGGCATGCACCTGTAGTTCTAGCTACTTGGAAGGCTGAGACAGAAGGATCGTCTAAACCCAGCAGGTCGAGGCTATGGGGGCCGTGAGTGTGCCACTGCACTCCAGCCTGGGCGATAAAAGTGTAAAGCTATCTTGCTTTAATAATGTGACTGATAAGGATACCTTTTATGTAAATAGTATAGTAACCTCTAATTAACAAAACCAACTACCTTAAATTGAAAGTCTAAAAACTTTAATGTAGTACTTCTTAGTAACTTAGAGATTTATTTTATTTATTTATTTTTGAGTTGGGGTTTCACTCCATCGCCCAGACTGGAGTGCAGTGGCCGCTCCCGGCCAACGCAGCCTTGACCTGCTGGGCTCCGGCGATCCTCCCACCTTAGTCTTCTGAGTAGCCAGAATTACAGGCGCGCAGCTACCACGCCCGGCTGATTTTTGATTTATTGTAGAGATGAAGTCTTGCCAATTTGCCCAGGCGGGTCTCGAACCCGCAGGCTCAGGCAATCCACTCACCTCAGCCTCCCAAAGGCGCAGGATTACAGGCTGAGCCACTGAGCCCAGCTAATTTAGAGATTTATATACTTGGTGATTTTAACTTGGCAAAAGAGAATTTTATATATTGGTAAATTTAGTTATTATTGGGAATTTTTATAATGGTTGTAACCATTTGTTTCCTTTTATTCTCAGTAGTAAAAATGTCTGACACGATAGAACAGGGGTCAGCAAGATATTTCTGTAAAGAGACAGATTTTAGGTTTTGTGACCTTACATATGCCCTTTGTCACATATTCTTTTTTGTTTTACAACCCTTAAAAAATGAAAAAAAAATTAGCTCATAAATCTTATTAAGAAGAGTTGATATGAACCAAAGTTTGCCAAACTCTAGAACATGAATTTAAAGATTTGGGCAAGAAATCATGTATCCACATAAACAATTAAAATACTGGACACTCAGGTTGCACAAAAT
Organism: Carlito syrichta; assembly: GCF_000164805.1. Classification (NCBI taxonomy): domain Eukaryota; kingdom Metazoa; phylum Chordata; class Mammalia; order Primates; family Tarsiidae; genus Carlito; species Carlito syrichta. Next base: position 604,720 of record NW_007250790.1, on the reverse strand, counting down.
GTTAAGAAATTTTCATTAAAAAATTGTGTTCAACTTTGTTTCTTTTGGAAAGATTCTGTGTTTGTTTTTTTTTTCTTTTCCCAAGTGCTGAAAAATTTTACATAATGAATCCCAGCAAGTCTTTTTGTAGAAAAACACAAGCTTATTCTAAAATTTTTATAGAAATTTTGGTCATAGAATACCAAAAACTATTCTTGAAAATAAATACTATAAAAAAAGGAAAAAAAAAATGAGAGGAATCACTCTATCTGATAATAAAGCCTACAATATAACTATAGTAATCAAGATAGTGTGGTATTGGCAAAGAAATAGATATTTATCAACAGAATAGAATAGATATATGTATACAAATATGTTCAATTATTTATATTTTACAGATGTGCAAAAGCAACCTAATGGAGGAAGAATAGCATTTGCAACAAATGGTGCTAGAGCATCGGGATATCCAAGGGGGGAAAAAAATCTTAACCTAAACCTTACACCATACTTAAAAATTGACTCATGATAGAGTATGGACTTAAATGTTAAGTGAAAAGCTATAAAACTTAAAGAAAAAATAGGAAAAAGACTGTAGGAGAAAGACTTCTTAGACCTTGCCTAGAATGACTTGTTTAGGGACAAAATTGATAAATTGAACCTCTTCAAAATTAAAAATCTTTACTTTGTGAAAGAAAGTTACTGTTAAGAGGACGAAAAGACAAGTTACAGACTGGGAGACAATATTTGCAAACCATAAACTGGACAAAGAGCTAATATTTAGACTATATAAAGAACTCACAAAATTTAACAGTTAAAAAACAAACTACAAAGATCCAACTAGAAATTGGGTAAAGGACATAAGGAGATATTTTACTGATGAAAATATGCAGATGACAAATAACCATCAACATCATTAGCCATTAGGAAAATGCAAATAAAGATGACTAGGAGATACCACTCATTGTTGTCGAGTACCTATCAGAATGAATAAAATAAAAAAAAAATAGAGATAGCACCAAATGCTGGTAGAGATGCAGAGAAATTGGATCACTTATACATTGCTGGTGGGAAGGTAAAATAGTACAGCTACTTTGGAAAACAGTTTCATAGTTTCTTATGCAATTAAACATGACCCAGCTATTACACACTTGAAATTTTACCCCATAGACATGAAAACAGAGTTCACATTTAAAAAACAAACAGAAACAAACTACTGATATATGCAACTATTTGATGTATCTCAAATAAATTACACTGAGTGAAAAAAGCCAGTTAAAAATGTTTGAATAAAGCCGGGCTTGGTGGCTAAGCCTGTAAACCCGCGCCTTTGGGAGGCTGAGGTGAGTGGATTGCCTGAGCCTGCGGGTTCGAGACCCGCCTGGGCAGCGAGACCTCATCTCTACAATAAGTCAAAAAATCAGCCGGGC
>NW_007250790.1:572735-603294 GCF_000164805.1 Carlito syrichta | reverse complement strand
GCGGCCACTGTACTCCAGTCTGGGTGACAGAGTGAGACTCCAACTCAAAAAAAAAAAATGTTTGAATATATATAATATATAAGTCCACTTATATAATACTCTTGAAGTGACAAAGTAAAAGAAATAGAGAATAAGTCACCAGCAATGAGGTATTGTTGGACAAGAGAACATGCCTATGAAGGAGAGGCAGGAAGGATCCCTGTAGTGATGAAACTGTTCTGTATTTTGAATTTATCAATGACAACATCCTGGTTGTGATACTGAATTCTAATGTTATAAGATATTTTCACGGGAAAACAAAGTAAAAGATATATGTGAGCTTTCTATATTATTTCTTACAAATGCATATAAATATACAATCATCTCAAAATAAACAATTTGATTATAAAGCATGTAAGAACAGAAAAGACACCAAAAAATCTTAATTTTTAGAGAATTTTGCATTCAGTTGGGTTGTGTTTTTGTTTTAGTGTTGCTAAAATTGAATACCTAAGTCTGGGTAATTTATAGAGAAAAGAAGTTTATTTGGCTAATAATTCTGGTGGCTGGAAAGTCCAAAAGCATGGCACTGGCATCTGCTTGACTTCTAAGGGCTTTTGTGCTGCATCGAAACATAGCAGAGTCAAAGGAGAAGCAGACATATGCCAATGGGGACCAAACAGGAGGAGGAATCTCACTTTATAAAAACCACTCTCACAAGAAAAAATCTATTCTCATGAGAGTAAGAACTCATCCCCAAATCAGCATTAGTCTATTCATGAGGGATCTGCCTTCATGACCAAAACACCTTCCACTAGTCCTACCTTCCAACACTCCTGCACTGGCAACCAAACTTCAGCATGAGTTTTGGTGGGAAGAAACCACACCCAAACAATACCAGCCTCTAACTTACTCTTGTGATCTGACTCTTAAAGTTGAAGAGACTATGTTGAAGGATACACAGGGTTATTAAAATCATAATTTTTTAATTGAATGAGACCATGGATTGAATGTTTGTTCTCTTTGAAACTCATGGTGAAAGTTAATCCTCAATGTATTAAGAGGTGACACATTTAAAAGATAATTAGGCCATGAGGGTTCTATCCTTATGAGTGGATTAAACCACTTATGGATTCATGAATTAACAGATTAATGTGTTAATGGATAAATAGCTTATCCAAGGGAGTGGGTTAGTTATTATGAGAATGGATCTGCTATAAAAACCAATTTGGCTCTCAGTACACACTTTGTCACGTGATGCCCTGCACTAGCTTGAGAAGAGACCTCACCAGATGTGACTCCCTCCACTTTGGACTTCCAAGTCTCCAGAACTGTAAGAAATGAATTTCTTTTCTTTATAAATTACCCAGTCTCAGGCATTCCACTACAGTAACAGAAAATGGATGAAGACGGATGGGCAAAAACTCTAAAAAAAAGTGCGTGCTGTATTTTCTTTGGTGTTTTCATATTTAACATGGTTTTATTTACCAATAAAATAGTTCAGAGTTTACAAATTGGCCCATATACTTCAGATAGCATACGTTTGTGTGAGCTTGTTAAAAGAAGGAAAGTAGTGTGCAAAGAAGAATAAATTTAGATAAACTGTATTGTATATACCTCTGTTCTGTGAATACATTTGGAATTAGGGAAGACATTAATCAATGTATACGTGCAATGTCCCCAAGAAACGCTCTCTCTCAACCGCTTACTCCTTTGCAAAAGCCATGAGCCATAAATTGCTTTGGGTTTATATGCCTTTCATTCTTCGAAAAATCACACTGTTACAAAAAAGTTTATATAAGGTTATGTAAATTTCCAATATTCACTTATCTCTTCTTATGGACATTATTTATGGAAAGTCTAGTGTTTTGGGTGATTGGGTACCTCCCTGAACCCCATAAGATTTGATTTTGTGAGATTACCTGTGCTATCTTAGCTGTCAAATTCTCATAATTGGTTGGTTGAGGCAGTCAATCAACAGCACTGGAGCAATCAAAGACCAGTTCTAGTATATACATGCAAGGATCATGGAAAATTAGAGCACAGTTGCTCTGCAATCTTAGTGAAGGCTGACTTTTCAGGCACTACACACCTACCTGTATCCATCCTGACTGGTGTCATGATTCTGATTGGTTGGTGTGCATGCCTTATTGAGTGTTAGGAATTTTGAATATCATCCCTAGTTCTGAAAGTCTGACCGTCCAGATATTTTATTTCTGACTTCTTTATCTGTCACCTCTTTCAATCTTGTCTTATGGAATGACTGTGGAGGATTATTTAGTTCAAAGTTTCTCAGTATCCCATAGCACAGTCATTTTCAAAGACTATCATGTACAAGACTCACCTGGACGACTTATTTATCCCAAGTGCTGCATAATGGTCTGACGCAAATGGATTACAGAGGTGGTAGACACTTATCTTCTCGGCTTTGAGTGCTGCAAGACTTGAGCTAAATATGTCAGGTTGCTAGCATTCTTATCTGGTTACCCATGTGTGCCATACAAATACTTTCACTTTCTATTTGTGCCATAATGTGAAAAGGTTGGCAAATGCCGATTCCATGGATTTCTGAAAAAGGGGTTGGGAATTTAAAAAAAAGACTTGTATTATTGAAACATAAAGGTAAAACTTTGTACAGACATCGTCAAGATTTCATAATGGGGTTAACATGTTTACTATATAGAAGGGGATGGAGGAATCATATGAGGCAAATATATTAAGTTCCAAAAACTAAATTCTAATAATGAGATGACTAAAGAAGATAACACAAGTATTCTGGCAAAAACACTTCAAAAACAAACAATGGGTTGAACACGGTATTTGGGGTATTTGTGGGAGTGTGTTACAAAAAGGGTGGGGGGCACACAATGCAAGTTTCAAGGTGACAGCTTGAGTGTACATACCTGGATTCCAGCTCTCCTATATAATTTTAGCTTCCTTTCTGATCCCATTCTGGGGGGATTATTCATATTCTTGGGGTAGAGTTCTTGGGAGAGAATTGTTTTTTATTTGAGTTGGAGTCTCACTCTGTCGCCCAGACTGGAGTGCAGTGGCCACTCCCGGCCACCGCAGCCTCAACCTGCTGGGCTCCGGCGATCCTTCCGCCTCAGCCTTCCGAGTAGCTGGAACTACAGGCACGTGCTACCATGCCCGGCTAATTTTTTTATTTATTGTAGAGATGAGGTCTCACCAAGTTGCCCAGTCGTGTCTCGAACCGGCAGACTCAGGCAATCCACTCACCTCACCCTCCCAAGGTGAGGGATTACAGGCTGAGTCACTGATCCTGACTGGGGTGGGTGGGGGGAGAATTATTAAGGTGTACAATTGGCATTGTTATTATAGAATTGGGACTGGAGAAAGATAGGTGCACTAGCAACGAATGTTACATAAATCCTTGAATTTTTGAAGCATAAAAATTGGAAGTTGTGTGCTAAGACACCAAGCATACTGTTTCCTAAAAGACCAAAACAATCAAATAGAATGCTTGCAGAGTTTCAGTCGACAGAGAACATAGCTGTGGGAGTGAGCTCGCTTGCTTGGCCTTAGATGATGAATCTAGAAAGAAATAACAGACACAATTTGGGCCAGTTAGAATCCTTCCCAGGAATTTACACATTAGAATAAAGGGAGAGTTCGCCTGGTGTTGTGACTTTCAGAAGAGAAGTTTGGGGATTGTTGGAGCCCATGCTGCTCTCTGAGTGAGGAAACTGTTCTTCAATAAGAAATAGAAAACCACACAAAAATTGACCCTAAATGGATCAGAGACCTAAATGTAAAACCTCAAACCATAAGAACCTTAGAAAATGGAGGACACATCCTTATGGAAATTGAAACTGGCATCCAATTCCTGAACAAAACCCAAAACGCATGGGCCATAAGAGACAAGATAGACAGTGGGACCTCATTAAACTGACAAGCTTCTACAAAGCCAAAGAAACCATCAAGAGAGCAGGGAGACAGTCCACAGACTGGGAAAAAGTTTTTGCCAACTCCAGATCCGACAAAGGCCTAACATCTTAGATCTACAAGGAACTCAAGCGTGCTGAAAAGAAAAAAACCAAACAACACCATTATAAAGTGGGCAAAAGATATGACGCTTCTCAAAGGACACTTCTCAAAAGAAGACATCCGAGCGGCCAACAGACACATGAAGAAATGTTCAACCTCACCAATCATCCAGGAGATGCAAAACAAAACTACACTGAGATACCACCTAACTCCAGTCAGAATGGCAATTATCAATAACAAAAAATAACAGTTGCTGGAGAGGGTGTGGTGAAAAGGGAACACTTCTACACAGTTGGTGGGAGTGCAAACTAGTGCAACCTCTGTGGAAAACAGGGTGGCAATTCCTAAAAGCTCTAAATATCAACCTCCCATATGACCCCACAATCCCCCTACTGGGAATATACCCCGAAGAACTCAAATCACTCTATCAAAAAGATACCTGCACACATATGTTTATCGCAGCATTGATCACAATTGCAAGGACCTGGAACCAACCATGTTGTCCATCAAAAGTGAACTGGATTAAAAAAATGTGGTACATATACATGATGGAATACTACGCAGCCATAAAAAAGAACAAAGTCATGAATTTCACAGCAACCTGGATGGAACTAGAGTCTATAATACTGAGTGATCTCGCACAGAAACAAAGATCTGAGAATCACATGTTCTCACTTATATAGTGGACCTTGAACATCTATCATAATGTTATAAGAAAAGGCCTGACAGTGGTGGGCAACTATGGGGGGATAGAGAGGGGAAAGGAGGTGGGACTAATTGTAGTGAATATCTGTCTGGGGATGGGAAGACACCCCTTATCAACAAGGGTGCCTGAACAATACATATTTTTAAATCTAACCCTTACCTGTACCCCACAATTTTAAAATTAAAAATTAAAACAAGAAAAAAAAAAAAGAGACTTCTGGCAAGATGGCGACGGGGCAGCCTGGTCTATGAAACCCTCTGCAAAGGAGAACGCAAAGGGTCTCTGGCTCTCTCCCCAGGGGCTGCATATCCCAATGTCGGCAGCCTGCTCATCACACGGTGCTCAGCTGTCACCACCGCTGGGGCATCGCAGCGGTCTGGATGGCCACTGCAGCCACAGACACAGCAGCCGCCGCACCGCCATGGCTTCCATGGTGGCCATAGTGCATCGCACACCCGTGCCTGAGTTGATCCATGACTTCAGTCCTTGAAGCCCCTGCAGGCAGGATCTGCTGGGATCACTGCCACCTCGCTGCCACTGTGACATCCTGCCAGCCGTGAGTCTCCTCCTGTGTGCCCTGAGGCAGGCTCCCATCTCTGGCCTTTGCCTGACTCCTGTCTGGGTCCACCCCCTCTGGGGCGAGCAGCTGAGATAGCACCATCTGCTGGCAATTCAAGGTAACAACACCGAAATGGGAGAAACAAGCTTGAAAAACAGACACAGGCCAGATTTGAGTGGAGAATGGAGGGTGATCTGAACTGTCCTTCACAGCAGGCCAGGGACAACTGATCCTAACTGCAAACTAATTTACCAGCTTGAAAAGACAGCTAGAAATCAGAGCTGAAAGGACATTGGACTTAAACGATAAGTTTCAGAGTGTGCTCGATTGGTTCTGTTAGTCTAATGACTTAATTCTATTCCTACTGTTTTATTCCTTTTTTTTTTCTTTTCTTCTTCCTTTTCTTCTCTTTTCTCCTCTCTGTAAACCATATCTTTGTATAGAGGAACAGCACACCAATAAGGTAGTTGGTTAGCTTGTATGTTAGCATTATTGTATTTTTTTTTTTTTTTGTATGGGAGTTGGTTAGTCTGTAGCTGTGGTCTATTGTTTTTATCTGTTTCAGTTTAGGTCTTTCTCTCCATTGGTTAGTACACTCGTCTGTTTCCTCCCTTACTCCTCTCTCTCTCTAACCCCCTCTTCCCCTCACTGTCTGCTCCATTCTCTTCCCTCTACTAACCACATTTTATTTCAGGGAGTAAACCTACAGCTTCACTGCATGGACAGATTCCAAGGCAGTGGGAAGTGGGTTTCAGATTATCCATACACCTGTTGGTGAATACCAGGACCTGCAGATAGATTTTGAATCACAGCTCCCCCCTTAAGTAAATCTCAAAACTGCAAAAAGGACCACTCCCAACCTACAGTGCAACCCCAGAATTGAACAAAGTAAGAGGACATACATAAAGAATAGGAGATTGAACAAACAGAAGTAAAAGCAATCCCTTACCCCTGAATAACAGAATTAAAGAAGATGGTGATGTGGAGGGAAGGAAAAAGTGTGTGTGGGGGGATCCGCACAAATGAAGAAAAACCAAAAGAAGAATATAGGTCTCACACAGACCCCTGGGGGATCAGACACTGAGAAAAGAGATTCTGGAACACAGACAATGAAGAGCCCCCAGAATGACTGCTCACATGCAGCAAACCCCGACATCAAGACATTAATAGAGAGAATTAAAAAAATTGAGGAGAGACAAGAGAAAAATAGGAAGGAGCTGATGTCAGAAATAGCAGCAGTAAAGAATACTGTGATGGAAATAAATAACAAACTAATAAGCATGGAAAGCAGAATTAGCCAAGTAGAAGAAAGAATCTCAGAGCTCAAAGACCAAAACACAGAACTAACCCAAACTGTCAAAAGCATAGATACCACCTAACTCCAGTCAGAATGGCATTATCAATAAGTCAAAAAATAACAGTTGCTGGAGAGGGCGTGGCGAAAAGGGAGCACTTCTACACTGTTGGTGGGAGTGCAAACTAGTGCAACCTCTGTGGAAAACAGGGTGGCGATTCCTAAAAGCTCTAAATATTGACCTCCCATAAGACCCTGCAATCCCCCTACTGGGAATATACCCTGAAGAACTCAAATCACTCTATCAAAAAGATACCTGCACACATATGTTTATCGCAGCATTGTTCACAATAGCAAGGACCTGGAACCAACCATGCTGTCCATCAAAAGAGGACTGGATTTAAAAAATGTGGTACATATACATGATGGAATACTACGCAGCCATGAAAAAGAACAAAATTATGAATTTTGCAGCAATTTGGATGGAACTAGAGTCTATAATACTGAGTGATCTCTCACAGAAACAAAGATCTGAGTATCACATGTTCTCACTCATATAGTGGACCTTGAACATCCAACATAATACTATAAGAAAATGACTGACAGTGGTGGGAAACTATGGGGGGGAGAGGGGAAGGGAGATGGGATTAACGGTAGTAAATATCTGTCTGGGGATGGAGAGACACCTCTTATCAACAAGGGTGTCTGAACGAAGCATATTTATATACCTAACCCTTCACTGTACGCCACAATATCATAATAAAAAATATTGTTTAAAATAAAAAAAAAAGAAATAGGAAACGCAGAAAGACACAGCGGTAAAAGTCAGCAAGACTGTGGCAATGATGGCGATTCTTTCCAAGTTATCTCCAGAGAAAAACCTTCTCTCTATAATCCTGATGGTAATCTTGTGGATGTAAAATGATTAGTGGCATTATTAGTGTATCCACTAATAGTTCTTAGTTGTCATGTCTCAGGACATGAAATTATTTTTTATTTGGGGTAGAATTATCTATATCTATCTATCTATCTAATCTATCAACCTATCACTTATATATCATCTCTATCATCTATTTTCTGCATATCTACAGAGGGTGCCAAACATGTATGCACATTTTAAGAGATGTTATCTATATATTCCTTTTCGAAGTTGAACTTAATTACGATAGCAATGTGTAGTATTATGTCCACCCAACTGTGTTTCTGTCATTTTCTTTGTCCTGCCTGTTGCACGTTAACACTAGTATTCACTTGACATCATCTTTTGAGTGGACATAATACTTAAAGTGTATGTACATTTTTTGGCATCCCTATATTCGTGAGGTCTCATATTAAAAGCTATGCTAATTTATTTGCTGTCTCTAAACATAATTTATATAGTTAAATTGGTTCATCACTTATTATAGATGGTCTTATAAATATTATCTATATTAACTTTGGAAGCTACTTTTCCTACTACCTATCCACTTAGAGGAAGGCACTATTTTTCAGTCGCTAAGGTTTATAGTCCTACATAAGATAAAATATGATCCTATATGCAAAACACATTACTGTTATTTAAGGAATAACTTCTTTCTATGGAGTATATTCAGAATAAAATGGGTTAGAGAGCAATACTGTAGAATTCCTTCCCATTCATGATTGTTTCTCGCCTACCTGAAATTGTTTCTATTTGGCTGAGGTTGCTCTTTGGAACCATACTTCATGGTGAACATTCTTTATTTTATCAAGTATCCTTTATGTGCTATATACCCCCATGTTCTAATGTTTCTCTCTCTTAAGGTAGTATATAATTTAAAATAAACTGTGCATTTTTTTCTTATGAAAGTCTTTAAGAAATATTTTCCTCCACCTATCAGTTGGGTCAAGGATATATTCAAGCAGCATATCATTATAGAAACTACTCAATGTCTTGCAGGTGATCTCTCATCAGGATATCTTCACTGGATGACACAGCATGGTGATATATCACTGGAATGTCAGATACCAGAACAAGCATTCTATAGGTGATACATAGACTGGTACATCTTAAGAAACCATCAACATGTTTTTCTTCACATTTCAGGTTGATTTAGGAGGTGAAAAGATGCTTTTGATATAGACGTTTCAAAGACTTTCAGAGTCTTATCAGATCTGCAGGTATATATGAGAAATAATTCAACAATGAATCAAAAAACACTTTTTGCCAAGATTATAGCTTCAGTATTATTTTTAAAAGTTGAATTTCCTCTGAGATCTAATCTGCAAACGCCTATATAATTTTCAGATTTCCCTAAACTGCCATTTCTTCTGGAGCTAAATTATGCCCGTATTATTTGATCTTTTATAAATTGTTTCTGATTATGAAGAAAAGACATGCTATAATAGTAAGTACATAAGAGTTAAAAGAGGCTGGGTGCAGTGACTTAGCCTGTAATTTCAGCACTTTGGGAGGCCAGGGCCAGAGGACTGCCTGAGCCCAGGGGTTCGAGACCAGCCTGGGTAACTTGGTGAGACCTTGTCTCTACAGTAAATCACAAAAACTAGCTGGGTGTGGTGGTGTGCCTCTGTAGTTCCAGCTGCTTGGAAGTCTGAGGTGGAAGGACTGCATAAGCCCTTGAGGTCGAGGCTGTGGTGGCAGTGAGCGTGTCACTGCACTCCAGCCTGGGTGACAAGAATGAGACTCCAACTCAAAAAAAAAAAAAAAAAAGAGTTAGAAGCAATAGAAAAATTGATATTCAATATTTTGATGTATTACTTTTTGTTTGTTTGGTTTTTTTGAGTTGGAGTCTCACTCTGTCGCCCAGACTGGAGTGCAGTGGCCGCTCCCGGCCACCGCAGCCTCGACCTGCTGGGCTCTGGCGATCCTTCCGCCTCGGCCTTCCAAGTAACTGGAACTACAGGTGCGCGCTACCACGCCTGGCTGATTTTTTGATTTATTGTAGAGATGAGGTCTCACTGCCCAGGCGGGTCTCGAACCCGCGGGCTCAGGCAATCCACTCACCTCAGCCTCCCAAAGGCGCGGGATTACAGGCTAAGCCACCGAGCCCGGCTAATGATGTATTTCTTTTAACCTTTTGCTCTGAGTATTTTCACACAGCTGAAATCATAGGGTATATACAAATTTTTATTTCAACTTTTCATTTAATAATGTAGTACCAGTATAGTCTCCAGTATAGTTTTGTAAACATTCTAATGGCTGTATAAGCTCCCATATTATGAATAAATTTAACTTTATATTACTATTTATATGTGTATATTGCTGGTCCTATATGTTGTTTCCAATATTTTTAAAACATAAGTAGCCTTGCAATAAATATTTTGGCTTTTTATTTTTTTCTATTTCCTTTGTGTAGATGTTTAGAAGTATAAAAATGGTGTCAATGATTATGAGTATTTTCACTCATATTAATACCAAATTGCTTTCAATATTGCTCAAAGAGCCAAAAGAAAAGGTGATTGATTTCAGTGTCATGAGGGCTCAATGTTAATAAGTGGGCCTAATTAACCAGGATAGTTTGATAAACAGAAATGGACTCTAATATTATTTTACAGTCACCATGAAGGAATTCCTTTTTCCTTCCCTATTATTCAGTGTTATTCAATTTTGAAATTTCAGTAAAAGCGTACAAAAATATTTGTATTAGTGATAAAGCACCCAATGCAAATTCTACATAAATGTTAATATAATTTTCATTAATGCAGCATTTCTCAAAAAATGTTTTATAACATTAGTCCCTATGCCACCTACCTGTTCCAGTTAGAGCCATGTAGCCACTCCTAACAACCACCATGCAGAGCTTTTATACTGACAGCAGAAAAACTTGTTCGGTAAGGGGAGAAGAAGAGTATAGCTGTCCTTTTTCGAGCAGAACAAAGTTAGAGCTCACAATGTGAGGTGAGGCTAGCAAGGGATTATTTATCATTTGATTAAATGGATTATAATAGTAGCACTGAAGCTATTGAAACCATTTCCTATTTCACATGTGTTCATCATATATTCCCCTACAGTTAGCCTACTGACTGATGTCATACACTATATGATGATATCTCAAAACCTCCTGAAGAAAATTTACTAACATATCATGATCAATACAGGTCTTCAGATAAGCAGCAGTTTGAAGCGTTAAAGGGACACAATTGTCCTCTAAATATTTTTTACTAGTCTTATTATTCCTTTTACTTGCTTCGATGTGCTCAAATTTAAAATCACCATTTGATTAAACACAGAAATATTAACTCATCAGTATTTGTATATGTTATGTACAGACTTTGATTAGATTGCATGCCATGTTATTAACATTCATGAACCACTTTATTGGATGGCAATATTTTCTACAGTTACTATATTATTTTTCAAAAACTCTATATATTTTATTTTCATCTAACATTTATGAAAAGAGATGCTCATGGATGTGGTACACTATGTCAAAATTCATTCAGTTAGGATGAATAGATCTGGTTTAGCAAACTCATGTGATTCCAGTTTGTGGTCTTTTCAATTCACTAACCTGACTACTGACTCCTGGCTTTCTGCTATTGGCCTCTTAAAATTTTTAAAAGTTGACATTTTGAGAAATACTGAATAGTATGAGCAGGAAAGGAGCTGGCAAAAATAAATGAGGGAAATAAAGGTCTATGAAAAAAATATAGGCTGATGTGAATACTTTGTAGTATATTATAACTGTTGTTTACAGTCAGCCATCTTTTCAGATTGATAATGGTATTCTTTAATTCTAATGTCTTGGTGCCTGTTACATTTTTAAAAAATATTTTAAGTATTTTTAAAAAAGATATCCCTGTGGTAGTTAGGAACTTGGAAAACAGAGATGCATAAGACCAACTGTTGATTTAAAAACACTTATTGTTCTATTTTTTTCTGAGTTTACTTTTTCTCCACCAGCACTGAAATGAATTTTAGAGATCAAAAAGACAATGTGGGGCATAGCATCTGCCATTACAATATGACTTAAACAAGAGAATTATCTCCTTTAATTTTCTCAGTTTTGATTTATATTCCTGAGGTTATATTTATACACATTGAACAGAAATTTAGTTATTCTTTTAGATTTTCTTATATTGACCTCAGTGTGCCTGACGCTAACTGGCATCCTCATCAACTACTTAGCTGGCAAACACAGAACTTATGAAGCACACAATTGACATATCTCCTACTCACTATATATACTCCCAGTTACTGATCAATATCTGTGGATTATACGGAGCTACTTTCTCCAGAGCTGACAGTCCATGAACTTTCATGAACAGTAAAGTATATTCACATAAAAAGAAAAGAAAAAAAAAGGAGTAAGAGAAGAAGGAGGAGGAGGAGGAGGAGGTCTGAAAAAGTCAGTTAATTAACTTGCTTGTTTATTCACAGATATTGAGGAGATATGGCCGAGTTGTCATTTCTTCATTGTAATCATGAAACTTTGGCCATGGTTTCAGATTAAAGTGTTCATATTTTTTGAAAACAAAAATGTCCCTTCTTATAGATGCCAATGCCACTTGCCTTGTTACTTTTTGGTATATCACTTTGTGACTTTATTACTGCCACCGGGCAGCTAAACATCATTTTATTTCAAAGCAGTAACTCAGTCAAGTTAATTACTTGAGAATCAGGTGTGATGGCTTTAATGAGCTAATAATCCTTTAACGAAGACTCAGTAATAGTATTTCATGGCTCTATGGGATTGTTCCTGTTTGCCCAGTGATATGATATGTGATGTTGTAAAGTTGTACTAATACCACAGTGCATTAATAGATCTGTAAAAATAAGGTTTTATGAGATTTTCTCAATTTTGTTTCATAACAATCTCCTGTTGATTGCTTAAAAGTTCCTGAGAGGATTGAACTTTGGACTAATTTAAAAATTTGCATCATGTTTTCCTGGGTTGGTTCCTAGTACTCTGTAAATTAATACAGAAATTGTTTTACTTTTCTTTAAGCATTAATCACAAAAGAGAGATGACTTCAAGGGAAAAGAAAACATACTTATTTAAATTGAGGCAGTTTATTAAATTACTCTGTAAAACTTACTGTTATAATGGATATATCTAAGGGATAAAACTATGTATAACAAGGAATATAATATAAAGCTATGTATTAACAAGGAATTTTGCAGCTTTCGCTTACAAAAGCCCTAGTTGGAAATTTTTCATGTAAGAGTAATTTTTCCACTTTCCCCTGTTTTCTAAATAGCACTTAAAAATCTTTTTTAAAACATCAAATTGCTTCATTTTTCAAGTGTTCTGTGGTAATCATTGCTGGAATATAAATGATGCAAACTCCTCTTTTTATTTAAGAAAAATTTAATGGATTTCTGAATCATTACCGGGTATATAATCATGATGTTTTCTTAGATCTTTTAACCTTTTCTGGTAACACTCAAAGCTGCCTGCCATTATAGAATCTCCAATAATAAATTAAGTTGGCAATGGCTCCACCTTTTCAATTTCAAACACTTTATGCTTGGCTCTTTCCACATAGTGTTGGAATCCTTACAGAGTTGGGAACCTTCCATTGACAATTAATGCGATCAGCAGAAAATCACTTTTAGATCATGCTCAAGTTTCATTTAATATTTAGACCTGTATTTAGAGCAAAAGTATTACACATCTTGAACTTAGGACATACAGACATAGGCACAAAAAAATGGCTTTCTTATAGTAGAGCTGTGTTCTTATTATAGAGAATGAGGATATAATAAGTTCAGGCAATTAAAAACAACCAAATAAATCAGATGATTTTGAAAATCCTAAATGCTATGAAGACAATACAGGATCATGTGTTAGAATGCTGCTGTTGAGAGTGGTGGTAGCGACAATACAGGATCATGTGTTAGAATGCTGCTGTTGAGAGTGGTGGTAGCATTGGACAACCGGTCTAGGTAGGAGGGTCAGCGAAGATCTAAGGCATGATGGCTGAGGTTTCAATATCCTGATTGAACTGTAAAAATCAGTTTTTAAAATGACCTATTAAAAATATATATACATATATATGAATGATGTGATGTGTTTTGGGCAAATTGCAAGGGTGACGATGACAGCCAAGAATTTTCTATTGACTTTTGAGCCTAAAGTGAGTCTTATTTTTATACATCTATGGGCAAAAAGTGGCTTTTCATCAAATCTGTTAAATGATGATCTGGTGGAAGGAATTTCCAGACAGAGGAAATACCAAGAGTCTAGACCCTATGGGAGAAATTGCTTGACTCATTAGAGGAACAGAAAATTCTGTCTGCTTCTTTTTCAGGCGTGTTGACTACAGAGAGAAGATTTAAGACCGGAGGGTTAAGCAGGCCAAGTGTACATGTAGGGCTTTGTGAATTGTGAACAGGGTTTGGGTTTTATTTTCAGAGTAGTAAGAAGCCATTTAAGAATTCTAAGCAATGGGTTGTTCTAATTTGATTTAAGTGAAATTGTATGTGGCAAACAAATAGAATCTGGGCAAAAATTTGGCAGAAGGACAATTAAGAGACTATTACATGCCTTATTTCAAGAAATGACTGCTCAGGTTCTTTGATTATTTTAATTGTGCTATTTGCTTTCTTTCTATTAAGTTGGTGAGTTTCTGATGTATTTTTGTATTTTCCCTTATAAGATGGATAGTTTATGCACATTTCCTCCCTTTCCATAGGTTGCCTCTTCACTCTATTGATTGTTTTCTTGTGTGCAGAAGCTTCTCCATTTGTCTGCTTTTTTTCTTTTTGTTTTCTGTGTTTTGGGGGTCCTGTTCAAGAAATCATTGTCCAGATTGATATCAAGAAGATTCCCCCTCTATTTTCTTTTAGTACTTAGACAGGTTCAGGCCTTATGTTAAAGTCTACAATCCATTTAAGTGGACTTTTGTATATTATGTGAGATAATGGTCCAATTTCATCATTTGTATGTGACTATCTAATATTGCCAACATAATTTATTGAAGAGATGGTCATTTTCCCATTGTGTGGTCTTGGTTTGTTTGCCAAAGAAGAATTGACTGTAAATTCATGGATTTATTTCTGGGTTCTTTGTTCTCCATTTCATTGGTCTATATGTCTGTTTTTATGCCAGGATCATGAAGTTTTGATTACTAAAGCTTTGAGGTATGCTTTGAAATCAAGTAAGTGATGCTTCCAGCTTTGTTCTTGAAATCAAGTAAGTGATGCTTCCAGCTTTGTTCAATATCACTAATCATCAGGGAAATGCAAATTAAAATCACAATGAGATATCATCTCACATCTGTTCAAATGACTATTTTTAAAATGACGAGAGGTAACAATTGTTGGTGAGTATGTGGAGAAAAGTAAACACTTTTGCACTGTTGGTAGAAATGTAAATTAGTGCAGACAATATTTTTTAAAGTATGGATGTTTCTTAAATTATTAAAAATATAACTACTATACTATCCAGAAATCCCACTTCTTAATATATATGCAAAAATATTTTATTTTTGAATTAATTGATTTTGTTTGATAGTTAATAAATTTTAATATTTTTGCATTAGGCTTAATGGCTTTTTGTCTTTCCTTCTTGATGGTTTGTCTATATAAGTTCTTTTACAAGTTACTAGTATATAATTATATTTAATATTTTATTCTTATTGGTTCTATTACCTAAATTTTATATTAATAGATTATTAATATTAGATATATACTCTGAAATCAGATACCTTGGGTTGTTTTTTTATTTTTGTTTTTTACAAAAATTCACTTCTGGTTTTATTTTATAGAAATTAAATTTCAGTTCATCTGCATTTTGTATTGTGAGATCATTATTCAAAGTCATATTCTACTTTTCCCTTTTCCCCTCATAAACAATTGTCACAGAAGTATTTGTTCAATGTAACTTATGTGTTCATTATTCCTTTGAAATATCATCTTTATCTTAACCTACAATTTTTTTTTTTTTTTTTTGAGTTGGAGTCTCACTCTGTCACCCAGACTGGAGTGCAGTGCCCGCTCCCGGCCATCGCAGCCTCGACCTGCTGGGCTCCGGCGATCCTTCCGCCTCAGCCTTCTGAGTAGCCGGAATTACAGGCATGTGCTACCACGCCTGGCTGATTTTTTGATTTATTGTAGAGATGAGGTCTTACCAAGTTGCCCAGGCGGGTCTCGAACCCACGGGCTCAGGCAATCCACTCACCTCAGCCTCCCAAAGGCGTGGGATTACGGGCTGAGCCACCGAGCCTGGCCCTACAATGTTTTATATACCAAAATATGTCCTTGGATTTTTTGCTTTGTTGATTGGACACTCTATCCTTATACCATTTTCACATTTTCAATTATTCCACTGCAAAATGTGTGGATGTTTGGTAGTGCAAGCCCAGAAATTTCTTGGTTATTTTCACATATTTCTTCTTTCAAATAAACTGAGAACTACTTTGTATTACAACTGTCTTGTCTAAACTATGGTTGGTGTTCACATTGGCATTGCATCACATCTCTAAATTAAGTACTCTTGTTTAATGTGTTCTGTTATTTGCTTCTGTAATTTTGTTTTAGCTCCCATTATGAATTAAGTGTTCATCCCAATTTTATTTTATTTTAATTATAAAATATGTTTAATATGCAACCAAAACCAGATACTTACATAAGTACCTAGAGGTAACATATGTACCTAGAGGTAACATATGTAAATATTTTGCCATATTTGATTTAAAGTTTTTTTGAGGAAACAAAACAGATAAATATGGTCTCTTCATCTGCCTTTCTCTCCAAAGATAACATCTCTTTGAAGCTGTACATATTTTCATCCACTATTTATAACTTTGTTATATATAACATATGTTTCATAGAGAATATATTGTATTCCTATGTTCTTAAAATAAGCACACATACAATTTCACTATGCTATTTTAAATTTGCTTCTAGTATAGTTTCTAACTGAATATTATTGGCTCAGAGAAACATAATCTTTTGTAATTTTATGTATGACTACTCTTATTGAATTGTCTGATTAGTTATTATAACCTCTAAAGCGTTCTATTAAATTTTCCAGGTAGAGTCATATATATCAAGAAGCAATGTTGTCTTCTGTGTTTGACTCTTTTAAAAATTGTCATCTTATTGCAATAGCTAGAAACTCCAGAATGATTCATTATTTTATTGATGTTGAAAAGCATGACTCCACCTACCCCACTACAGATAGCAGATATTGCAGTATGTTGCATTTCATTCATGACTACAGCACTGGGGCAGAGGAGATGGAAAGATTGTGTAAATGAAAGTCTCAGATCCATCTTTTCTGGCTTCTTTCATTTCTTTTCCAGTATCTTTCAAGATATGAGGTCTTTTTCCATACCTCTGAAATGGATCAGATGAATGCCTTCAGTGAACGAAAGGCCACATTTATACCATCTTCAGTAATATTCTCCAAATGTTTTGCTTAAGTTTTTTCCAAGATGAAGTGCCAATTCCTCTGGCCCCATACTCTTAGGGCCTGCATCAATGTAAACATCTTTGTTTGCTACTTATTACCCATTGCATTTTTCTCATGCTTAATTATATTGAAGTCTGAACATGTTTATACCGCCCACAGGATTTCTGGAATTCCTAACAGTTTTGAAAAATGGATATGGTAGTAACGTGTCTTCCTCGTGGTCTTTTTTTGTAACAATAAACATTTTTTTTTGTCAATCATCTTGAATTCTGGATTTCTTCCAGAAGATATAGTAGGAGGTGCAGTTTCATCTCATTGAAAAAGTGCATCATGAAGTAAGTGTTCTCTTTCTCTTATGATGAGGTGGGCTTTTAAAACTTTAAGGTTTTGAAGCTCGCTTTGTAAAATAACCTTTAGTCTATCAAATAAATGTTTTCTTATAGCATCCTGGTCTTGTTCAATAAAATATTAATACTACTTTGATTACATATTGCTTGGTGATAACATGAATTAAATACTGTACATATTTCTAAATATCCTTTTTTCTGTAATAAAAATATTTTAAAGTCTGTTTTCTACTCTGTGTTTTCAGAATAATCTGCACCTCTTAAAATTCTTCATAATTGATTCATATTTGATTTTTTTTGTTTACTAAATAATAAATAAGAAGAGAGTTCTTAGATTTACGTTTTCCCATAGGCACAGGGCCTTTATTACTCTCAGCCTCCATTACTGTCCACTCAGAAAACCCTAGAATCCACCTAAACTGGAAAATATATTTATGCATACAATTCACTGATACATTTTGAAACTTCAGTGAAGATTCATCTAATATAATTATCCTGAACAGGTTTTATTCTCTCACTTCATCATTCTTTTATATATTGATGTCTTCAGTTATAATTGTGTATTTCTCTGTTTTCCATCCAGGTCTATCAGATTATGCTTTTATGTATTTTGACACTATTTTGTCAGGTGCATATATATTTAGTATTCTTATGCTTATTTAGTGAATTCACTTCTTTATAATATTCCTTTTTCTGATGTGTAATATGTCTGGTATTGATAAAATTATTCTAATTTCTTAAATTAATGATTAAAATGAAATGGGATATAATTTTCCTTAACTTGAAAAAAAAAATCTATGACTTTGTATATAAGAGCATTTTTTGAAAACAGCACATAGGCTTTGCTTTTTTATCCAATTTCCAATTAGACATTCTTTTGTTCCCCTTGGTTTTGTTTTTTTAAGAAATGGATTCTTTCTATGTTGCCCAGGCTAGTCTCAAACTCTTGAGCACAAGCAATGCTTCCTCCCACCTCAGCCTTCTAATTCGCTAGGACTAAAAATGAATGCTACTGGCTTAATCTTTACTTTTAATTTGGGATATTTAGTGCTTGTGTTAACCGTGTCCTTTATTTTCTGTATTCTGATACTTTGATATCGTGAGTCCTGCTGACCCTGGAGAGTCTACCATTACCAGGGTTAGCCACTTCCTAGAGATGGTAAATAACTCATCTGCCAGTGCACCTTTCACATACAAACCAACTCTCCAGAGCCCAAATGCTTAACCAACTCCTTTATTGGGTCTTTGACACTGGGCTGTTATCTGCCCTAACGACTCCATGGCTGGGTATCAGACAACTGGGAAGTCTCTACATCCCAGAACTTGCTGAAATTATTCAAATGAACCAATCCTAAGCCTGTGTAGCCTGCCTTCCTGTTCTTTTCTGTAGACATCATAACAAAGGCTTGTCCATGTTTCCCCTTCCTCTCCCTGCCTTCTGACAAGCCCTGGTGCTTCCCTGGCCCCACCTGGTATGCTGTGCCTCCTGTTTCTAGCAAGATTCCTAGAAAACAAAAACTTCTTTCTTAATGACAGTCATTTTCAGGTGTCTTACATCCTTGATTAAAACAAATCTCAGGTACACTTAAAGCAGCCCATGTGTAGTATTTAATACAGCTGAATTAAAATTTACCAAATGAATATTTATTCTTTATTTATTTCCTCTGCCTTTTCTTTGTTTCCTCTTTTATCTGTACTATTTGGTATAAATGAATGTCTTTTATGATTCCACTTTACCTTCAGTATTAAGTTATTTGTGATGTTTCTTTTTTTGTTATGGTGCTTGCTCCATGGCTGACAATATCCATCATAAACTTGTAGCAGTCTACATGAAAAAGTATTATATTTCATTTATAGTGTAAGAAACTTACAACAGTATAATCACAATTCCTCCCTCCCATCATAAGAGCAAATGTTGAAATATATTTTACATAAATGTATATAGCCCACACTACAGTACTAATATTTTTACTTTAGAAATGATCTTTTAATGTGTTTAAAATGAAAAAGAATGTTGTATATTTAATCTTCATTCTTACCATTTCTGGCATGTTCCTTTAAAAAATGTGGATTAAATTTCCATTGCTATTATTCTCCTGACAGAAAGTTTCTTTTAACTTTTTTTGTAGTGTATCTTTGTTGCCAGTAAAATTTCATCGTTTTGTGTTTGAAATGTATTTTTTCTTTTTTTATATAAATTTTTTATTTTAAATATGTGGGATAAAATTTAGAGTTAGGTATACAAATGTTCATTAGGCAGGTGCCCTTGTTGATAAAGCTGTGCCCCCCCACCTCCCCTGGCAGTTTCCCACTATTGCCAATCCCTTTCTTATAGTATTATAATAGTTATTCAAGGTCCACTTATGAGTAAGAACATGTGATATTCGGTTCTTCGTTTCTGTGATAGATCACTCAGAATTATAGCCTCTAAGTCCATCCAAGTTGCTGCAAAGTTCATAATTTTGTCCTTCATGATGGCTGCATAATATTTCACTATGTATATGTACCACATTTTTAAAAATCCAGTTCTCTTTTGATGGGCAGCCCAGTTGGTTCCACGTTTTTGCTGTGTAAATAATGCTGCAATAAACTTGTATGTACAGGTATCTTTTTCATAGAGTGATTTGAGTTCCTCTGGGTATATTCCCAGTAGGGGGATAAGGGTTGTATGGGAGGTCAGTTTTTAGATCTTTTAGGAATCACCACACTGTTTTCCACAGAGGCTGTACTAGTTTACACTCCCACCAACAGTGTAAAGGTCTTTCCTTTTTGCTGCATTCTCTCCAACATCTGTTGTTTTTTGAGTTATTGATGATAGTCATCCCGACTGCAGTTAGGTGGTACCTCAGTGTGGTTTTAATTTGCATGAAATGTAATTTTTCACCTTTCATTTTTGAAATATAGTTTTGCTGGATATAAAATTTTGTGATGACAACTTTGTTTATTGTGTTTTAAAGATATAGCCTTTTATTTTTCGCCTTGTACATTTTCTGACAGGCAAATCCCTATGATTTGTTTCCTTTCTTTTCTATACAATGTGGCCTTTTTCTTGTCTGCCTTTGATTTTGTTGATCTTGATTTTGAGAATGTGAATATAATGTAGTTAGTGGTGTGTGTGTATGTGCGTGCAATTTTGCTTGGTATTCATCCTACTTAGAATTCTCTGACATTCTTGGATTTATAGTTTAGGATCTATTATTATTATTGATTATCTTTTAGAATTAGTTGGCAGTATCTTTCTTTAAAATTTCAATAGCTTTAGGGAGTACAAATAGTTTTTGGTCACATGGATCCATTGTATAGTGGCGAAGAAGTCTGGACTTTAAGTGTGTCCCCCACAACCAACTGTGCACATCATATCCGGTTAGTGATTTTTCATCCCTATCCCTCTTTCTGCCCTCCCCCTCTGGGTCTCAAATGTTCATTATGCTATTCTCCATGCCTTTGCAGTTCCTTAATTTATCTCTCACTTATGAGCGAGAACATGTGGTGTTCGGTTTTTCATTTGTCCACTTAAGGTGATGTTCTCCAAATTCATCCAAGTTGCTGCAAAAGACATTATTTCACTTCATTCTTTTTTACAGCTGAATAGTATTCCATGGTGTGTGTGCATGTGTTAATTTTGGAACAAAGACCATGCTATAAGATTAAATCTTTTGCTTTGAGAACACATATCTCTTTCCAGTTCTTTAAAGCCTTGTTTATATACTTTAATATTATTTTATAGTTTTTTTCATACAAATCCTGTTGACTGTTGTGAGAGAAATAGGTTTATTTTGCATTCCCATTTCCAAGTACTTATTGTTAGTCTAGACAAAATATATTCATGTTTGTATACTGTATATTATAATATTGCATATTAAATAGGTTGGACTTAACTGAGTGACTTCAGTCACCTAGGAGTTTCTGCTTCAGAGAAGTGGGTTATCAAACTCTCTTTTTAATTTTTTTCTTTATTTCACTAGCTTTAGGGGATACACAGAGATTTTGGCCTGGGCTTTAAGTGTATCCACTATATCCACTTGTACACATTGTATCTGATAGGTGACTTTTTTATCCCTCTACCCCCTTCCCTCTCCTCTCACTGAGTCTCCAGCATCCATTACAGTATGTCAGTCTCCATGTCTTTGCAGATCCTTAGTTTAATTCCCACTTAGAAGTGAAAACATGTGGTGTTCATTTTTTATTCCTGAGTTAGTTTACTTTGGAAAATGCTCTCCAATTCTATCCAAGTTGCTGCAAAAGACATTATTTCATTCTTTTTGATAGTTGAACAGTATTCCATAGTGCATATAAACCACATTTTCATTATCCACTGATCAGTTGAAGGACATTCAGGTTGATTCCACATCTTTGCAATTGTGAATTGCACTGCAATAATCACACAAGTTCAGTTGTCTTTTTTTGTATGATGACCTCTGTTTCTTAGGGTAAATACCTAGCAGTGGGATTGCAGATAGAATGGTAGATCTCCTTTTAGTGCTTTAAGAAGTTCCATACCTATATCTATAGAGGTTGTGCTAATTTGCACTCCCACGGTGTATCAGCATTACCTTTTCTCCACATTCATACAAACATCTATTGTTTTTTGACTGGTGCAAGCTGGTGTATCATTGTGGTTTTAATTTGCATTAAAGTTTTTTTCATTGACCATTTATATATCTTCTCTTGAGAAATGTCTGTTTATGGTGTTTGCTCACTTTTATGGGATTATGTGCCTTTTTCTTGCTGGTTTGTTCGAGTTCTTTGTGGATTCTGGATATTAGTCCTTTATCAGATGTATAGTTTGTGAATGTCACCTCCCATTCTGTAGATTGCCTATTTATTCTGTTGGTTATTTATTTTGCTGTGCAGAAGCTTTTTAGTGTAATTAAGTAAGACATTTGTTTATTTTTGTTTTCATTGCTTTTGCTTTTGGGGTTTTAGCCATAAATTCTTGGGATTGGCCAATGTCTGTATGAGTTTTTTCCTTGGTTTTCTTCTAGAACTTTTATGGTTTCAGGTCTGACATTTAAGTCTTTTATCCACTTTGAGTAAATTTTTGTATATGGTGAGAGAGAGGGATTAAGTTCCATTCTTCTTCATGCAGCTATCCAATTTTTCCAGAACCATTTATTGATATGGTGCCCCTTCCCCAGTATATGTTTTTGTCTGCTTTGCTGAAGATTAGTTGGCTATTGGTATTTGGGTTTATATCTAGATTTCATATTCTGTTTCACTGGTCCATGTATCTGCTCTTGTACCAGTACCATGATGTTTTGGTTACTATAACCCTATAGTATAATTTGATGCCAGGTAATATGATGTTCCTGCTTTGTTCTTTTTGCTTAGGATTGCTTTGCCTATTCTGGCTGGTTTTGGTTCCATATGAATTTTATAATTTTGTTTCTAATTCTGTGAAAAAATAACATTGTTAAATTGCATTGAATCAGTAGATTATTTTGGGTAATGTGGTCATTTTAACAATACTGATTTTTCCAGTCCGTAAGCACGGGCTGTTTCTCCATTTGTTTGCATCCTTTACAATTTATTTCATTAGTATTTTGTAGTTCTCCTAGTAGAGATCTCTCACTCCTTGGTTGAATGTATCCCTAGGTATTTTAGCTTTTTGGCTGCTATTATAAATGAGATTGGGTTCTTCATTTGATTCTCAGCTTGGTTGATATTAGTATATAGCAGTGCTACTATTTGTGTGTGTTGATTTTTTATCCAGAAACTTTATTCAATTTATCTATCAAGTCCATGAGTCTTTTTGGAGTAGTCTTTAGGATTCTCTGGGTATAAGATCATATTGTCAGCATACAGAGATAGTTCTATGTCCTCTTTTACAATTTGGATACCCTTTATTTCTTTCTCTTGCCTGATTGCTTTGGCTAGGAGTTTCAGTACTATATTAAGTAGGAGTGGCAAAAGTAAGATTCCTTGCCTTTTTCCAGTTCTGAGGTAGAAGGTGTTCATCTTTTCTCCTTTCAGAAGGACATTGGCTGTGAATTTGTCATACATGGTTTTTATTATTTTGAGGAATGTTACTTCTATACCTATTTTGTTGAGGGTTTTTATGATGAAGGGATGCTGGATTTTACCAAACGATTTTTCTGGATCTACTGAAATGATCATATGATTTTTGTTTTTAATGCTGTTTACGCGGTGGAGCATGTTTATTGAATCATTATTGCTTCTATGGAATAAAATCCACTTGATCATGATGGATTATTATTACTTTTTATGTGCTGTTGAATTCAGTTTACTGGCATCTAGTTGGGAATTTCTGCATCTATGTTCATCAAGAATATTGGTCTGTAGTTTTCTTTTTTTATTGTGTCTTTTTCAAGCTTTGGTATTAGGGTAACACTGGCTTCATATAATGAATTAGGGAGATTTTTCTCCTTTTCCACCTTTTGGAATAGCTTCTTCAAAATTGGTATCAGTTCCTCTTTGAAAATGGTAGAATTCAGCTGGAAGTTTATTAGGTGCTGGACTTTTTTTGTTGGGCAAATTTCAATTCCTGATTCAATCTTACTGCTTGTTATAGGTCTACTCAGAATTTCTATTTCTTCTTGATTCAAGGTTGTGTGGCTATGTGTTTCCAAGAATGTATTCATTTTCTCTAGCTTGCCTAGTTTGTTTGCATAGAAGTGTCCATAATAATCTTGTATGAAAAGAGGGATCTAAGATGACCACTATGGAGCAGCAGATTGGCACCTCTCTCACCGAGTGAGGCAGAGAATAAGGCACAGCCACTGTTAGACACAGGCATCTTGAACAGTTTTGGATGACTGAAACACCCTGACCCAGGGGCAGTCTCTTTGAACACAGAGACTAGTAAGCAGAGTGCTGCCATAATAGACCCTGGATTCTGGGTGCTTCAGTCTCACTGTGTGTAAGGCTTGCATAAGAACTAAAGCCCTGCCTCCTGCACAAGAGGGAGCGAGTGATCCTGATTACTCTGGGTCAGTTCTTCACCCCAGCCACATGTGAGTTGATGCCCTATGGGAGGGGTTCTGGTCAGCACACAGCAGTGGGCAACTGGAGCCCAAGTGAAACAGGAAACAAACCTGCACCTGGTCAGATACTGAGCATATGCTTTCTGCCAGCAGAGCCTAGTGGCCAGCTCCCGGACTGGGAAAACTTGCCCGCAGATTAAACTTTGCTGGTGCCTGCTACCAACATCTGGCAGGCATCTTCACCCCCACATCAGGAAGGACTAATTGTCAGCTCCATGTGCCAATAGGGTGGAACCCCCTAAGCAGGGAGCTTACTCTTTTAAGTGCTGAGTGTGAACTTGAATGGGGAGAGAGTGACATAAAACACACACAAAGTTCCCAGTGGGAAGGTGTCTGGGCTGCAAACAGCAAACAGGAATACAGGGGTCCCATGGCCTCACCTATTCCTGGCAGATTACTTACAATTAGTCTGAAAATCAACCCAATTGGGCTAACAGTGGGAAGAAATCTGCAGCAGAGGTGCCTTTATTTAGGATGGAATATGGAACTGAAGTCAGTGTCCCTCTCTGTTTCTCACACTGAGTAATCTACATTGAATGACAGAACAGACCCTAGGACAGAGGGACATTAACTAGCTTCAGAGTAACAAAACAAAACAAACGAGAAAAAAATTTTTTTTCAGAGTCTTAGAGAGACAGTGCCTGAAAAAGTAGCTATCAGTGCACAAACAATGGAAGTCCAACAGAACGACCTGTCCCAGATGACAATCACAGAATTCAAATATTGGATGGCTAAAATAAATGGGAGAACTATGAGAAACTAGAAGCAAAATTACTTAAGTCATACAGGAAGTAAAAGCAAAGATGGTCAATTTCAAAAAGCCCCATTCTGAAAAACTGGAAATAAAGAACTACAATCTGGAAGTTAAAAACATATTAACAAATACAGAAAGCAGAATCAATCAGGCAGAGGAAAGAATCTCAGAACTTGGAGACCAAAATATGGAACTAACCCAGTTTGTCAAAAACACAGAAATAAGTCTCAAAAAAGAATGAGATAACCTTTGAAAAATGTGGGACTGTGTCAAGAACTCAAATCTACAACTGATTCGTATCCCTGAAGCAGAAAAGGAAACTGAGAACATTATAGAATAATCATTCCATAAGGTCATCCAAGAAAACTTCCCACATCTCATTAGACAGCCAACAATTCAAGTGTAAGAGATTCAGAGAACTCCTGCAAAGCAGCACATGAGAAGACAATCCCTAAGACACATTATAATCTGCCTCCACAAAGTAAACATTGGAGAAAAACTCGTAAAGACAGCAAAAGAAAAAGGTCCAACCACCTACCAGGAAAGACCAATCAGAATTGCTTTAGACTTATCTGCAGAAACACTACAAGACAGAGGGACAGGGGTCCCATTTTTAACATTCTCAAACATAAACATTTCCAGCCAAGAATTACCAACCCCATCAAGCTAAGCTTCATTAGTGATAGAGAATTAAAATCCTTCCTATACACCCAATCCTAAGAGAAAATGCTGCATTCAGACAAGCCCTTCAGGAGATGCTTTAGAAGGTATTGAACACAGAAAAAACCCCCAAAACAGGAATACCTATCACAAAAGTACAGGCAAGCACAGAGTTAACAGAGCATACAGATTATTTACAAAAATAAAAATACATACACATATAAATACAAAAGTAAAAAGGAAGCAAAGCAGCCCCCTAAGAGCCCTATGACAGGGATAAACTCTCACACTTCAATAATTAATTTGAACTTGAATGGCCTGAGGCAACACTGAAGAGGCATAGAGTGGCAAACTGGATAAAGAAGTATAATCCAACATCTTGCTGCCTCCAGGGAACTCATCTCACTGAAAAGGATACCCATAGGCTCAAAGTTAAAGACTGGAAAATGACCTTTCAGGCAAATGGGAAACAAAAAAGAGCAGGGTAGATATACTGATATCAGACAAAGCAGATTTCAAACCATCAGAAGTTAAAAAGGACATGGAAGGGTACTACATAATGATAAAAGACTTGACCAGCAAAAAATATCCATCCTAAAAATATATGCACCCAGCAAACAAGCACTAGGTGTTTTAATAAAACAACTACTAAGAATATTAAAAGAGGACATCGACACTCACACAATCATAGTTGGAGACCTGAATATGCCAACAAACATTCCTAGACAATCATTGAGGCAAAAAACCAACAAAGAGATTAGGAACTTAACTCAACACTTGATCAAATAGATTTAATAGACAGAACATTCCACCCAACAACTATAGAGTATACATTTTCTTCATCAGTGCATGGGACATACTCCAAGATCAATCACATTCTCAGACATAAATCAAGTGTGAACAAATTTCAAATGGTAGAAATAATACCTTGCATCTTCTCAGATCACAGTGGAATAAAAATAAACATAGCCACCAACAAGAACTCCCCCTAACACACACACACACACACACACACACACACACACACACACACACACACACAGACATGGACAGTAAACAAAGTAAACAACATGCTGCTGAACAACTTTTGGGTCAACACAGAAATCAAGACAGAAATAGAAAGATTCCTGGAAACAAACAGAAACAAAGTTGTATCTTATCAGAATCTCTGGGATGCCATGAAAACAGTGTTAAGAGGAAAATTCAAAGCATTGCATGCACACATCAAGAAAATAGAAAGATCACAAGTAGATAGTCTAATGTCACACCTAAGAGAGCTGGAAAGGTAAGATCATTTACATCCTAATTTCAGTAGAAAAACTCAGATTACTAGGATAAAAATCACAATTATAAGATATGGAAGACAAAATATCATAGAAAGGATCAATAAGACAAAAAGTCAGTTCTTTGAAAGGATAAATAAGATTGATGGACCCCTCACCAAATTGATTAAAAAGAGAGAGAAAATAAAAATAAATACAGTTAGAAATGAAAAAGGTGAGGTCACAACTGATCCTGAAGAAATTCAAAAGATTATCAGAGTTTGCTATGAACATTTCTATGCAAATAAACTAGAAAATCTAAAGGAAATGGAGGATTTTCTGGCATCACACAACCTCCCAAGTTTAAAACAATAAAAAATTGAAACACTAAACAGACCAATCCAGGAAATTGACTCAGTCATAAGAAACCTCTCCACCCCCTGTCCCAGTCCCCACAAAAAACTCTGGACCAGATGGCTTCCCAACTGAATTCTATAAAACATACAAAGAGGAGCTGATACCAATCTTAGTGAAAGTATTCCAGGCAATCAAGAAAGATGGAATTCTCCCTAACTCATCTTATGAAGCTTTCCTATTGATACCCAAACCTGACAAAGACCCAACAAGGAAAGAGAATTACAGGCCAATCTCCTTGATAAACATACACACACAAATTCTCAATAAGATTCTGGCAAACAGGATTCAGAAACACATCTCAAGGATCTGGCACCAAGACCAGGTGGGCTTTATTCTTGAGATGCAGGGCTGGTTCAACATTCAAAAGAACATAAATGTAGTTCAGCACATTAACAGATGTAAATCCAAGAACTACATGATTATCTCATTATACACAGAAAAACATTCAAAACAATCCAGACTCCTTTCTTGATAAAAACTCTTAAACACCTAAGCATTAGGAGCATTCTTCAAAACAGCGAGAGCCATCTACATTAAACCTGTAGCCAACATTTTGCTCAAAGGGAAAAAGCTGGAAGTATTTCCCCTTAGAACAGGAAGAAGACAAGGATACTCACTTTCACGTCTCCTATTCAACACACTGTTGAAAGTCCTAGCCACAACAATCAGACAAGAGGAAGAAATCAGGGGTATCCAATTAGAAAAAGAGGAAGTTAAGCTATCCCTCTTTGCAGACAATATGATTATATACCTAGAAAACCCCAGGGAGTCTGTCAAAAGCCTCGTACTTATTATGACTTTGGTTAAGTCTCAGGTTACAAAGTCAATGTGCAAAAGACACATGCATTTCTATACCCATTAACAAGAAGACTGAGAATCAAATAAAACACAATCCTATTCACAAGACACACACACACACACACACACACACACACACACACACACACACACACACACACAGAAATACCTTGGCATCCATTTAACCAGAGAAGTGAAAGAACTTTACAAGGAGAACTACAAAATGCTGCTCAAAGAAATCAAGGATGACACAAACAATTGGAAAAACATTCCATGCTCATGGATTAGAAGAATCAATATTGTTGAAGATATCCATCCTACCCAAGGCAATTTACAGATTCAATGCAATATCCATCAAATTACCAACATTATTTTTCACAGACCTGGAAACAACAATACAGAAATTCATATAGAAACAACAAAAGAGCACAAATAGTAAAATAAAACATAAAAAATAAAATCCTCAGCAATAGGAGCAAAGCAGGAGGTATCACACTTCCAGACTTTAAACTTTGTTACAAAGCTACAGTGCCCAAGACTACATGATTTGTACAGAAATAGGCACAAAGACCAATGGAACAGGTCAGAGATACAGGAAGTAAAGACTTTAACATAGAAATTTTGGGAGGACATAATTTCAGTGCATAACAGAAAACGATGGTTCATTTTTCAGATCATGTTTGAGGCTTTTTTTGTTATTTATTTTATAAAAATTTCTAAAATTTATTTCTTTAGAGTTGGGACCTTGTTTGTTACCCAAGCAGGCCTCAATTTCCTGGACTCACGTGATCCTCCCTCCTCAACCTCTTGAAGAGCTGGGACTGCAGGTGTGCGCCACTATGTTTGGCTCATATTTGAAGTTTTGTGATTTACTGGGAGAAATTTTCTTCCTACTGACACTAAGAGTAATTACAGTGTATTGAAGAAAACTGCTTAAATATTAAATTTAGTTTGCTTACTCTAGAAATAAAAGGTACTTATTTCTATGGATTAAAAATATTCAACTTTAATGTTCTATTGCACTTGGATGCAATAGGTATTGTACTTCCATGCACAGTGTGTGCTTGGCTTAATACAATAGGAGCAAAAAAGCATTTGATAAATGTTACTACTGATTATATTCTTTTATGCTTCTTTTTATTTAGAGTTATTCACTTATGTGAAATTGTGAGCCAAGTGTAGAGAGCAGTGTTGCTGCCCTATCTTCTGTTTTAGATGGAGAAACAATTTTAATACACAGTCATAGACACAATTACCCCTGAATATTTCTATTAAAATTTCAGTTGTTTTTTGTGAGTTTCCTGTATCAAATGAAAACTGGATAGACAGGGGAAATATGTGAAATTCTCAGAAAAATGGTGAAAAATAATGTGATTAAATTACTTGGAAAAGGAAATATCAAAATAACCAACTAAGTACATTCAGTAATACAATGGCCTCTTGAGAGATTAGAATTGAAAAGGCATAGTGATAAGCAGTATATTCCAAAGAAAGTGGCCTCACCATTTTGGGCTCATATTCTCTTTATTACAACCTCCTCCTAAACATAGATCAAGAACAAAATGGAGATGAAGGATGCTTTATCTTCAGCAGGGATTGTTTCACTTTTTCATTCATTGTTTTTCCCTCCAGGACAATAGAAGTTAGAGAGTAAAATCCTTTTAAATGGTAGAAAAAGTGATGAGTGTGTGTGTGTGTGTGTGTGTGTGTGTGTGTCCACTAATAAAGCAGTGTTTCTTAGACTTGTCCCCATTACTTTAGGTTTGCTAGAATTTAAAACCCATCTAAATATTCCCACTGAATGGGGAGACTCCTGCTGTGATCTTTACATGTTTTTCTCTTACTTGTGCTTTCTGGTTCATATATACTGATATAGTCCTCAAACTCCTAATTGTGTCCATTTAACACTGGATGAAAGAAAGACTTCACTGACTCCCAGAAAGGCTATGTCTCATTGTAGTGCCTATTTACGATGGCTTCCGACAAGTTCACCCTTGTAACAAAACACTTTTTCCTTGCTTTTCTCCAGAGTACCCAGTTGTCTTTGCTGTTTATGTTACTCTAAGTATACTTCATGTTTTCTACCACTGTCTAAACTCTTGAAGTTTTTATACCCTCACCACTACCCACCACAATCCTATTTATAAGAATTCTCTCTTGTTCTGCTCCAGTCAATTATTTATTTATTTGTCAGATTGGAGAAATGTGATTTTTTTTTTTTTTTTGAGTTGGAGTCTCACTCTGTCGCCCAGACTGGAGTGCAGTGGACGCTTCCGGCCACCGCAGCCTCGACCTGCTGGGCTCCGGCGATCCTTCCGCCTCAGCCTTCCAAATAGCCGGAATTACAGGCGCGCACTACCACGCCCAGCTGAATTTTTTGATTTATTGTAGAGATGAGGTCTTGCTGCCCAGGCGGGTCTCGAACCCGCGG